>NC_052149.1:1041519-1088244 GCF_902713615.1 Scyliorhinus canicula
GAGAGAGTGAGAGAGGGAGGAGAGAGAGAGAGAGAGAGTGGAGGAGGAGAGAGAGTGAGAGGAGAGGAGAGAGAGAGAGAGAGAGTGAGAGGGAGAGAGAGAGTGAGAGAGCATCAGGAATTCAACTTGGGGAAGTTTTACCGTGTCAATGTCCAGCTCCAACAGGGGCCGCAGCCTTTTTGCATCAAACTTTCAGAGGGATAACTTTCTCCATTCTCGCACTCTCCCTCTCACACCCTGGCCACCCAGTCAGTCAGTCAGACTCCCACCACCACGGGGCAGACAGTGGGTACCAGCATCATTTCACTGAATCATTAATCAGCAGGCCCAGGCAGATTCCGTGGGACAAGAGTTCAAATCCCATCACCCCAACTGGTTAGAATTTTCAAATTCAATTAATAAGTCTGGGTAATTGAGCCCCTGAAACTATCATCGCATTGTTGTAAAAACCCCATCTGGTTCATAATGTCCTTTAGGTGAAGGAAATCTGCCGTCTTTACCCGGTCTGGCTACACGTGACTCCAGACCCACACGCACACGTGGGAGACTCTTAACTGCCTCTGAATGGCGAGCAAGGTCACAGTCAAGGTCAACCTTTGCAGGTAACATTAATCCCCAAGGAGGCACAATTCTTGCACCCGGTGTGGTCTCCCGAATTTGTCAAGGATTCTGTGACCAACTCAGGATGTACGCTTGTTACCGCTTCCTGGATATTTGCTGCAACCCTGCACAATGTGTTTGTTCTGATTCACACACCAGAGGCACATTGAGCAGGTGGTAACCTCTGCGGTTGATGTATTGGAGTGGCCCGTGCAGGGAGCTTTTATAGCCACGGGGCAGTCGATGGCACCTTCCCGGTGCCAGGAGCTTCTATAGCCCACGAGGGCAGTCGATGGCACCTTCCCTGGTGCCCAGGAGCTTCTCTTAGACACTGAGGGCAGAGTCGATGGCAACCTTTCCCGGTGCCAGGGAGCTTCTCTAGCCACGGAGGACTGTCGATGGCACATGCAATCTCAGAGCTAAGCTATTGTTGGCCAATGTGCGTGTTGCTCAGTGCTCCCTGTACTGTTTTCCAGGTCTTTCTGGGCAGAGCACGTGGCAAACTCCTCTCCAATGCTTGTTTCCCTACAAAATCTACGTTTAGATTTTGTTCTTTCAACGGCTACTACCGATATTTTGGCACCCTTCCGTCACTTTGGTACAGTGATGTTTGTAGCTTTCTTTAATCCCTTGCGGATCCGTCTGCACATGGATCAACGAATTTGCTTCGTTTTCCCGGAAGTCGGTTTTCCAACATTCCTCGTCCCCTGTTTTCTGTGCGTATTTTGAAGGATCGGCTTGCAAACCGCAAGGCTACAATAAACTTTATTGGAAGGTTTGTTTACCCCACAGGCTGTTAGAACAAACTTACCATCACCTACACAATATGGCCAACAATGCCATCACTACATCATGTGATCTGACTCTTAAAGAGAGTTTTGTTCCAACTAGAAACAGACATGAATATAGGACAGGGACATTGTGATGCTAACTGAATGTTCATCACCAATTGAACAAGTCAATGTGACTAAGGGGAAGAGTAGACAGGGAAAAGATGATGAACGCAAAGGGAAAGGTGGTCTGAGGTGCATTTGTTTTAATGCGAGAAGTGTAGCAGGTAAGGCAGATGAACTTAGGGCTTCGATTAGTGCCTGGGAATATGATGTTATTGGTATTACTAAGACTTGGTTGAGGGAAGGGCAGGACTGGCAACTGAATATCCCAGGGTATAGATGCTTCAGGAGGGACAGAGAGGGAGATAGAAGGGGTGGAGGAGTTGCATTACTAGTCAGAGATGATATCACAGCGGGAAATTATAGGCCAGTGAGCTGAACTTCAGTAGTAGGGAAGATGCTGGAATCTATCATCAATGAAGAATTAGCGAGGCATCTGGATAGAAATTGTCCCATTGGGCAGACGCAGCATGGGTTCATAAAGGGCAGGTCATGCCTAACTAATTTAGTGGAATTTTTTGAGGACATTACCAGTGCGGTAGATAACGGGGAGCCGATGGATGTGGTATATCTGGATTTACAGAAAGCCTTTGACAATATACCGCACAAAAGGTTGCTGCATAAGATAAAGATGAATGGCATCAAGGGGAAAGTAGTAGCATGGATAGAGGATTGGTTAATTAATAGAGAGCAAAGAGTGGGGATTAATGGGTGTTTCTCTGGTTGGCAATCAGTAGCTAGTGGTGTCCCTCAGGGATCCGTGTTGGGCCCACAATTGTTCACAATTTATATAGATGATTTGGAGTTGGGATCAAGGGCAATGTGTCCAAGTTTGCAGATGACACTAAGATGAGTGGTAAAGCGAAAAGTGCAGAGGATACTGGAAGTCTGCAGAGGGATTTAGATAGGTTAAGTGAATGGCTAGGGTCTGGCAGATGAATACAATGTTGACAAATGTGAGGTTATCCATTTGGTAGGAATAACAGCAACGGGATTATTATTTAAACAATAAATATTAAACATGCTGCTGTGCAGAGAGACCTGGGTGTGCTAGTGCATGAGTCACAGAAAGTTGGTTTACAGGTGCAACAGGTGATTAAGAAGGCAAATGGAATTTTGTCCTTCATTGCTAGAGGGATGGAGTTTAAGACTAGGGGGTTATGCTGCAATTGTATAAGGTGTTAGTGAGGCCACACCTGGAGTATTGTGTTCAGTTTTGGTCTCCTTACTTGAGAAAGGACGTACTGGCATTGGAGGGTGTGCAGAGGAGATTCACTAGGTTAACCCAGAGTGGAAGGGGTTGGATTACGAGGAGAGGTTGAGTAGACTGGGACTGTACTCGTTGGAATTTAGAAGGATGAGGGGGGATCTTATAGAAACATATAAAATTATGAAGGGAATAGATAGGATAGATGCGGGCAGCTTGTTTCCACTGGCGGGTGACAGCAGAACTAGGGGGCATAGCCTCAAAATGAGGGGAAGTAGATTTCGGACTGAATTTAGGAGGAACTTCTTCACCCAGAGAGTTGAGAATCTATGGAATTCCTTGCCCAGTGAAGCAGTTGAGGCTCCTTCATTACATGTTTTTAAGGTAAAGATAGATAGTTTTTTGAAGAATAAAGGGATTAAGGGTTATGGTGTTCGGGCCGGAAAGTGGAGCTGAGTCCACAAAAGATCAGCCATGATCTCATTGAATGGCGGAGCAGGCTCGAGGGGCCAGATGGCCGACTCCTGCTCCTAGTTCTTATGTTCTTATTAAGGAGGACACTATGAAGGATTCGAGCACTGAGGCAATATGAGTGGAGCTAAGAAATAGGAAGGGTGCAGTAACATTGTTGGGACTTTACTACAGGCCTCCCAAAAGTGAGCATGAAGTAGAGGTACAAATATGCAGACAGATTATAGAAAAATGTAGGAGCAATAGGGTTGTTGTGATGGGAGATTTTAACTTCCCCAACATTGAATGGGATTCGTGTAGTGTTGGAGGCGCAGATGGAGCAGAGTTTGTAAGGAGCATCCAGGAGAGTTTTTTAGAGCAGTATGTAAATAGTCAAACTCGGGAAGGGGCCATACTGGACCTGGTATTGGGGAATGATCCCGGCCAGGTGGTTGAAGTTTCAGTCGGTGATTACTTTGGGAATAGCGATCACAATTCCGTAAGTTTTAGAATACTCTTGGACAAGGACAGGAGGGGTCCGAAAGGAAGAGTGCTAAATTGGGGAAAGGCAGAGTATAACAAAATTCGGCAGGAGCTAGGGAATGTGGATTGGGAGCAGCTGTTTAAGGGTAAATCCGCATTTGAAATGTGGGAGTCTTTTAAGGAAAGGTTGATTAGAGTGCAGGACAGACATGTCCCTGTGAAAATGAGGGATAGAAATGGCAAGATTAGGGAACCATGGATGACAGGTGGAATTGTGAGACTAGCTAAGATGAAAAAGGAAGCATACATAAGATCGAGGCAACTCAAAACTGATGAAGCTTTGAAGGAATATCGGGAAAGTAGGACAAATCTCAAACGCGCAATAAAGAGGGCTAAAAGGGGTCATGAAATATCTTTGGCTAACAGGGTTAAGGAAAATACCAAAGCCTTTTATTCGTATGTAAGGAGCAAGAGGGTAACTAGAGAAAGGATTGGCCCACTCAAAGACAAAAGAGGGAATTTATGCGTGGACTCAGAGGAAATGGGTGAGATTCTTAATGAGTACTTTGCATCGGTATCCACAAAGGAGAGGGACATGACTGATGTTGAGGCTAGGGATGGATGTTTAAATACTCTAGGTCAAGTTGTCATCCGGAAGGGGGAAGTTTTGAGTATTCTAAAATACATTAAGGTGGACAAGTGCCCAGGACCAGATGGGATCTATCCCAGGTTAATGAGGGAAGCGAGGGTCGAAATAGTTGGGGCCTTAACAGATATCTTAACAGCATCCTTGAGCACGGGTGAGGTCCTGGAGGACTGGAGAATTGCTAATGTTGTCCCTTTGTTTAAGAAGGGTCGCAGGGATAATCCAGGGAATTATAGACCTGTGAGCTTGACGTCAGTGGTAGGCAAACTGTTGGTTAAGATACTGAGGGATAGGATCTATTTACATTTGGAAGAAAATAGACTTATCAGTGATATGCAGCATGGTTTTGTGCAGGGAAGGTCATGTCTTACAAACCTAATAGAATTCTTTGAGGAAGTGACAAAGTTAATTGATGAGGGAAGGGCTGTAGATGTCATATACATGGACTTTAGTAAGGCCTTTGATAACGTTTCCCATGGCAGGTTGATGGAAAAAGTGAAGTCGTATGGGGTTCAGGGTGCACTAGCTAGATGGATAAAGAAGTGGCTGGGCAACAGGAGACAGAGAGTAGTGGTGGAAGGGAGTGTCTCAAAATGGAGAAGGGTGACTAGTGGTGTTCCACAGGGATCCGTGCTCGGACCACTGTTGTTTGTGATATACATAAATGACCTGGAGGAAGATATAGGTGGTCTGATTAGCAAGTTTGCAGATGATACTAAGGTTGGCGGAGTTGCAGATAGCGAGGAGGACTGTCAGAGAATACAGCAAAATATAGATAGATTGGAGAGTTGGGCAGAGAAATGGCAGATGGAGTTCAATCCAGGCAAATGCGAGGTGATGCATTTTGGAAGATCAAATTCAAGAGCAGACTATATGGTCAATGGAAGAGTCCTGGGGAAAATTGATGTGCAGAGAGCTCTGGGAGTTCAGGTCCATTGTACCCTGAAGGTGGCAACGCAGGTTGATAGAGTGGTCAAGAAGGCATACAGCATGCTTGCCTTCATCGGACGGGGTATTGAGTACAAGAGTCGGCAGGTCATGTTACAGTTGTATAGGACTTTGGTTCTGGTCGCCACATTACCAGAAGGATGTGGATGCTTTAGAGAGGGTGCAGAGGAGGTTCACCAGGATGTTGCCTGGTATGGAGGGTGCTAGCTATGAAGAAAGGTTGAGTAGATTAGGATTGTTTTCATTGGAAAGACGGAGGGTGAGGGGGGACCTGATTGAGGTCTGCAAAATTATGCGAGGTATAGACAGGGTGGATAGCAACAAGCTTTTTGCAAGATTGGGGGTGTCAATTACAAGGGGTCACGATTTCAAGGTGAGAGGGGGAAAGTTTAAGGGAGATGTGCGTGGAAAGTTTTTTACGCAGAGGGTGGTGGGTGCCTGGAACGCTTTACCAGCGGAGGTGGTAGAGGCGGGCACGATAGCGTCATTTAAGATGCATCTGGACAGGTATATGAACGGGCGGGGAACAGAGGGAAGTAGATCCTTGGAAAATAGGAGACAGGTTTAGATAAAGGATATGGATCGGCGCAGGCTGGGAGGGCCGAAGGGTCTGTTCCTGTGCTATAATTTCCTTTGTTCTTTGTTCTATATACAACACACAGCACACACCCACAACACAATACACAACGCAACAAACACACACAATCAACACAACTCACACACACAACACACACACTACATACAACACATACAACACAATGCATAACACACACAACACACACAACATAACAGCACACACACACAATACTGTCATGGGAATGTCACTTTAAGAAATGTTTGTCGGCTCAAGTGGCTGCAGTGATGTCAGAGTGTGGGTGGAACTCAGCTCTAGCTCTGCTTTTTGTTTTGCTTTGAGGAAAAGCTTGGGTGCGTCTGTTTTATAATTTTGTTTTAGTGTTGGAGCTGAAGCCAGCCAAAGAAGGTGTAATTTCGATCTCTCTGCAATCTAAAGACTATCTCTAGATCATTTGGTGAATTTAGAGTGATAACTGCTCTCAGTAGAGAATTTAAACCTGATGTGCTTCTGTAAAAGGGGGTTTTGTCTTATGAATGTTAAAAGGAAAGTTTAAGGATTACTGAGAGTGTTGCATTCTTTGGGGGTTGTATTTGAATTGATGGTTGCTGAGATGTTCACTGTATGTTTTAAAAAGGTGAACTGAGTTCATATAACAAACATTGTTTTGCTTTCAAAATTACTTTTAAATTTCCGCTATACCACACCTGTAGAATGTGCCGCGTGCTCCCCATACCACAATCTAGTAAAAGTTGTGGGTCAGGTGATCTCCATGATACACTTTGGGGTTCTCTAAACCCTGGCCCATAACACACACAGCACACACACAACACATACACAACACACAGCACAAAACACACACACACACACAACACACACACAACACACACACAACACACACACAATACACACACAACACAAAACACACACACACACAGCACAACACACAATACACACAACACAACACACCGCACACAACATAACACACACAATCAACACACAACACACAGCACACACACCACGCACACACACAACACACACACACAACAGACACAGCACACAAACACAACACACACACACAACATACGCACACTGGTTTAGGATTTACTCACCATGTTTCCTTTTGAACCTTGTGGCCCATCCAAACCTGTGGAACCCTAAAGTGATACAATATTTAAAAAAATCTTTAATTGCATAATTGTTTTAGAAACTTTTGCACTTTATTGTTGTTTATTTGGAGCTTAGACACATAGAAATAGAAGCAGGAGGGGGCCATTCGGCCCCTCCAGCCTGCTCTGCCATTCATTATGATCATGGCTGATCATCACGTTCAATACCCTGACCCCACCTTCCCCCCCACATCCTTTGACCCCCTTTGCCCTTTGTGCTGTATCTAACTGCTTCTTGAAAACATACAATGTTTTGGCTTCAACTTCTTGCCTCATTTCCACAATATTTTCGAGATTAAAAAGAAAGATTTAGGTTTTTAGAATCATGGAATTCCCCAGCACTGGAGAAGACCATTCAGCCCATCGTGTTGTGTGCTGACTCTTTAACAGAACTATCCATTTCGTCCACTCCCCCGGATCTTTCCTTGCAGCTCTGGAAATTTTCCCTCAATTATTTATCCAAATCCCTTTGGAAAGTTATTATTGAATCTTTCAGACAGCACCTTCCAGATCACAACAACTCGCTGGGTAAAAAACATTCTCCTCATCTCCCCCTCTGCTTCTTTTAAGAGTTGCTTTAAATTAATTTATTTGACAAAACTTTAACAAATGAAGAGAGACATATCTGGAACGTGATGATGGGACCTACCGGCTGTCCTGGAGATCCAGGAGATCCTCGTGGTCCAAGTAGACCTCTTGGTCCCTACAGAGAGAAATAAGAATCGATTTATTGATGGTAATGATTATTTGATGATAATCTCAATATAATAAACAAGGTGAAGCAACAATGAAGAAAGGTTCCAATTGGGGACATACCTGTTACAGCGCAGGAGGCTACTCAGCCAGTTGCATTTCTGCTAGCTCTTTGAAAGCTATCTAATTAGTTGCCGTCATTAGAACGTTAAAAAATGAACACGAGCTGGCCATTCGGCCCCTCGATCCTGCTCCCCAAATCCCTCAACTCTCCCAGAGATCAAAAATCAATTGATTTCTGTCTTGAATATACTCAACAAGACAGAGCATCCATAATCCTCTGGGGTGGAGTTTCCAAAGATTCACAAACCCTTTGACTGATCAAATTTCTCCTCATCTCAGTCCAAAGTGATTGGTCTCCTTATCCTGAGATTGTCCTTGGATTTTACATTCCCTGATCAGCGGAAATAATCATAGAATCCCCACAAAGAAGGAGACCATTCAGCCCATCGGGTCTGCACCCACTCTCTGTAAGAGCACCTTACCTCGGCCATCCATCCCCACCCTATCCCCGTAACCCAGTAACCCCACCTAATCTTTTGGACACTAAGGGGTAATTTATCATGGCCACTCCATCTAACTGCACATCTTTGGACCGTGGGAAGCAATCTCTGTGTCCAGCCTAAATACCACAGCATCGAACAAAGAACAAATAACAATACAGCACAGGAACAGGCCCTTCGGCCCTCCAAGGCTGCGCCGATCACGTGTCCTATCTAGACCAACCGCCTGTATCCTTCTATACCCCGTCTGTTCATGTGCCTATCCAGATAAGTCTGAAAGGTCGCTAATGTATCTGCCTCAACCACCTCCCTTGGCAGTGCATTCCAGGCCACCACCACTCTCTGTGTAAAAAACTTCCCCACACATCTCCACTGAACCTTTCCCCCTTCACCTTGAACCTGTGCCCCCCTGTAATTGTCATTTCCACCCTGGGAAACAGCCTCCAATTGTTCACCCTATCTATACCCCTAATAATTTGATAAACTGCTATCAGGTCGCCCCTCAGCCTCCGTCTCTCTAGGGAGAACAATCCCAGTTTATTCAATCTCCCCTCATAGCTAATACCCTCCATACCAGGCAACATCCTGGTAAATCTTTTTTGTTCTCTCTCTAAAGCCTCCACGCTAGTACAACGATCAGAATTGGACAATGTTCCAATTGTGGCCAAACCAACGTTCTATATAATTCAACATTATTTTCGAGCTTTTATACTCAATACTCCGTCCTCTGAAGGCAAGCATTCCATATGGTTCCTTTACCACCATTTCCACTGTGCTGTCACTTTTAAGGATCTGTGGACCTGCACACCCAGATCTCTCTGTATCTCTATGCTCCTGATGGTTCTGCCATTTATTTTATAGCTCCCACCTGAATTGGATCGACCAAAATGCATCACCTCGCATTTGTCCCGGTTAAATTCCATCTGTCATTTCTCTGCCATTTTGCAGCCTATCTGTATCCTGCTGTATTCTTTAACAATCTTCATTAAACTCGCTACATTTTCTTCCAAGTCATTTATATATATTACAAACAGCAGAGGTCCCAGTACTGATCCCTGTGAAACACTACTGGATACAGACCTCCATTCGGAAAACACTGCTACCCTCTGTCTCCTATTGGCCAGTCCAGTTCTGGATCCATCCAGCTCGTTCACCCCTGGCCCCATGTGATGTAATCTTTTGTACCAGCCTGCCATGAGAGACCTTATCAAATGCTTTACTAAAGTCCATGTAGACAACATCCACAGCCCTTCCCTCGTCAATCATTTTTGTGACTTCCTCAAAAAAACTCAATTAAATTAGTGAAACATGACCCCCCTCGTACAAAACCACGCTGCCTGTCGCTAATAAGACCAGTCACTTCCAAATGTGCATAGATCCTATCTCTGAGAATCTTTTCCAACAATTTCACTATCACTGACCTCAAGCTCACTGCCCTATAATTACCCAGATTATCCTTGCAACCCTTCTTAAATAACGGTAAAACATTGGCTATCCTCCAATCCTCTGGGATCTCACCTGTAGCCAACGAGGAAACAAAGATTTCTGTGAGAGGCCCAACGATTTCATCTCTTATCTCCCTAAATAATCTGGGATAGATGCCATCTGGCCCTGGGGATTTGTCTACCTTAATGCTTTTTAACACACCCAACACTTCCTCCCTCATAATAATGACCTGTTCTAAAGTATTTACATATCCCTCTGAGACATCGCTAATGAACATGTCCTTCTCCTTTGTGAATGCCGATGCAAAATACTCATTAAGGACCTCACCCACTTTCTCTGGTTTAACACATAATTCCCCCCCTTCGTCCTTCAGTGGGCCGACTCTTTCTCTAGCTACCCTCTTGTTCCTAATAGACGTATAAAATGCTTTGGGATTCTCCTTAATCCTGTTTGCCAAGGACATTTCCTGACTGCTTTTTGCCCTCCTAACTCCCTGCTTGAGCTCTTTTCTGCTTTCCTTATATTCCTCAAGTTCATCTGTTTTTAGTTGCCTGGACCTCATGTATGCATCCTTTTTCTTTTTGATTAGACTTGCAATTTCCCAGCACATGTCTGTCCTGCACTCCCAACAACTAACGTTGTGACTCTCCACTGTCCACTGCCTATCAGCTGGAAAATACTCCATTGATCCGCACTCTTTACTCCCCAACTCCATTACCTCCATCTTATGCAAAAGCATTTTTCTGTTACCACTCCACTCTTTCCCACTGTCCTGCTGGTTTTTTTCTTGTCCAGTATTTATCCAATGTCCCTTTGAAAGTTATTATTGAATCTTTCAGGCAGCACCTTCCAGATCACAACAACTCGCTGGGTAAAAAACATTCTCCCCATCTCCCCCTCTGCTTAACACAAGAACTAGGAGCAGGAGTCGGCCATCTGGCCCCTCGAGCCTGCTCCGCCATTCAATTAGATCATGGCTGATCTTTTGTGGACTCAGCTCCACTTTCCGGCCCGAACACCATAACCCTTAATCCCTTTATTCTTCAAAAAACTATCTATCTTTACCTTAAAAACATTTAATGAAGGAGCCTCAACTGCTTCACTGGGCAGGGAATTCCATAGATTCACAACCCTTTGGGTGAAGAAGTTCCTCCTAAACTCAGTCCTAAATCTACTTCCCCTTATTTTGAGGCTATGTCCCCTAGTTCTGCTGTCACCCGCCAGTGGAAACAATCTACCCGCATTTATCCTATCTATTCCCTTCATAATTTTAAATGTTTCAATAAGATCCCCCCTCATCCTTCTAAATTCCAACGAGTACAGTCCCAGTCTACTCAACCTCTCCTCATAATCCAACCCCTTCAGCTCTGGGATTAACCTTGTGAATCTCCTCTGCACACCCTCCAGTGCCAGTACGTCCTTTCTCAAGTAAGGAGACCAAAACTGAACACAATACTCCAGGTGTGGCCTCACTAACACCTTATACAATTGCAGCATAACCTCCCTAGTCTTAAACTCCATCTCTCTAGCAATGAAGGACAAAATTCCATTTGCCTTCTTAATCACCTGTTGCACCTGTAAACCAACCTTCTGTGACTCATGCACTAGCACACCCAGGTCTCTCTGCACAGCAGCATTCTTTAATATTTTATTGTTTCAATAATAATCCCGTTTGCTGTTATTCCTACCAAAATGGATAACCTCACATTTGTCAACATTGTATTCCATTTGCCAGACCCGAGCCCATTCACTTAACCTATCCAAATCCCTCTGCAGACTTCCAGTATCCTCTGCACTTTTCGCTTTACCACTCATCTTAGTGTCATCTGCAAACTTGGACACATTGCCCTTGGTCCCTAATTCCAAATCATCTATGTAGATTGTGAACAATTGTGGGCCCAACACGGATCCCTGAGGGACACCACTAGCTACTGATCGCCAACCAGAGAAGCACCCATTAATCCCCACTCTTTGCTTTCTATTAATTAACCAATCCTCTATCCATGCTACTACTTTACCCTTAATGCCATGCATCTTTATCTCATGCAGCAGCCTTTTGTGTGGCACCTTGTCAAAAGCTTTCTGGAAATCCAGATATACCACATCCATTGGCTCCCCGTTATCTACTGCACTGGTAATGTCCTCAAAAAATTCCACTAAATTAGTTAGGCACGACCTGCCCTTTATGAACCCATGCTGCGTCTGCCCAATGGGACAATTTCTTTTTTTTTTAAATAATTTTTATTGGAATTTTTTACAGAAAGTATAAAATATAACAACAAACAATGAAATGCAACAAAATAACCCATAACAACTGTAACACCCCCCAGACCGTATCAACGCATGTATCATATCCCCCCACCCCCCCCCCCCCCCCCAACCCCAACAAGAGAACTTAAAAATAAATTAAAATTAAATAAACAAACATAGTCATAGTCCCCCCTCCCCTTTTTCCTTCCCCCTTACCCCCCTCCGCCCCCGGGTTGCAGCTGCTACTGTCCCAGTACCCTATCGTTGAGCCAGAAAGTCGAGGAAAGGTTGCCACCGCCTAAAGAACCCTTGTACCGATCCTCTCAGGGCGAATTTGACCTTCTCTAGCTTAATGAAGCCCGCCATGTCATTGATCCAGGTCTCCACGCTTGGGGGCCTCGCATCCTTCCATTGTAGCAAAATCCTTCGCCGGGCTACTAGGGACGCAAAGGCCAGCACACCGGCCTCTTTCGCCTCCTGCACTCCCGGCTCCACCCCAACCCCAAAAATCGCGAGTCCCCATCCTGGCTTGACCCTGGATCCCACCACCATTGACACCGTCCTCGCCACCCCCTGCCAGAACTCCTCCAGTGCCGGGCATGCCCAGAACATATGGGCATGGTTCGCTGGACTCCCCGAGCACCTGACACACCTGTCTTCACCCCCAAAGAACCTACTCATCCTCGTCCCAGTCATGTGGGCCCGGTGCAGCACCTTGAATTGGATGAGGCTAAGCCGCGCACACGAGGAGGAAGAATTAACCCTCTCCAGCGCATCAGCCCATGTCCCGTCCTCGATCTGTTCCCCCATTTCCCCCTCCCACTTAGTTTTCAGCTCCTCTACTGACGCCTCCTCCACCTCCTGCATAACCTTGTAGATATCAGATATCTTCCCCTCTCCGACCCAGACCCCCGAAAGCACCCTGTCACTCACCCCCCTCGCGGGAAGCGAAGGGAATCCCTCCACCTGCCGCCTAGCAAATGCCTTTACCTGCAGATACCTGAACATGTTCCCCGGGGGAGCCCAAATTTCTCCTCCAACTCCCCCAGGCTCGCAAACCTCCCATCAATAAACAGGTCCCTCAGCTGTCTGATGCCCGCTCTGTGCCAACCCTGAAATCCCCCATCAATGTTCCCTGGGACAAACCTATGGTTCCCCCTTAACGGAGCCTCCATCGAGCCCCCCACTTCTCCCCTCTGTCGCCTCCACTGCCCCCAAATCTTGAGGGTAGCCGCCACTACCGGACTCGTGGTATACCTCGTGGGAGGGAGCGGCCACGGCGCCGTTACCAGGGCCCCCAGGCTTGTATCCCCACAGGATGCCCTCTCCATCCGTTTCCATGCTGCCCCTCCCCCTCCATCACCCACTTGCGCACCATCGACACATTGGCCGCCCAGTAGTACCCCGAGAGATTGGGTAACGCCAGACCCCCCCATCTCTACCCCGCTCCAAGAAGACCCTCTTCACCCTCGGGGTCCCATGCACCCAAACAAAGCTAATGATGCTGCTGGTCACCCTTCTAAAAAAGGCCCTAGGGATAAAGATGGGCAAACTCTGGAAGAGGAACAAGAACCTCGGGGGAACCGTCATTTTGACGGATTGCACTCTACCCGCCAACGATAGCGGCACCATGTCCCACCTTTTAAATTCCTCCTCCATCTGCTCCACCAGCCTGGTAAAATTAAGCTTATGGAGAGTCTCCCAACTCCTGGCCACTTGCACCCCCAGGTATCTGAAACTCTTCACTGCCCTCTTAAACGGGAGCCTCCCAATTCCCTCCTCCTGATCACCCGGGTGTACTACAAATACATCGCTCTTGCCTAAATTTAACTTATAGCCCGAGAAGCCCCCAAATTCCGCTAACAGCTCCATCACCCCCGGCATTCCCCCTTCTGGGTCCGCCACATACAACAGCAGGTCGTCCGCATACAGCGATACCCGATGTTCCTCCCCACCCCGCACCAGACCCCTCCACCTCCCTGACTCCCTCAACGCCATAGCCAGAGGTTCAATCGCCATTGCAAAGAGCAAGGGGGACAGGGGGCACCCCTGCCTGGTCCCACGGTAGAGCCTAAAGTACTCCGATCTCCTTCCATTGGTAACTACACTTACCATCGGAGCCGCGTAGAGCAGCCTCACCCATTTGATGAATCCCTCCCCGAATCCAAACCGCTCCAGCACCTCCCACAGGTACCCCCACTCAACTCTATCAAACGCTTTCTCCGCATCCAGCGCCACCACTATCTCCGCCTCCCCCTCCACTGCCGGCATCATAATAACATTTAGCAGTCTCCGCACATTCGTGTTGAGCTGCCGTCCCTTGACAAATCCTGTCTGATCCTCATGTATCACCCCTGGCACACAGTCCTCTATCCTGGTGGCCAGGATCTTCGCCAGCAACTTAGGGTCAACATTGAGGAGCGAGATAGGCCTGTATGATCCACACTGCAAGGGGTCCTTATCCCGCTTTAGGATCAGAGAGATCAGTGCCCGCGACATCGTTGGGGGCAAAGCCCCCCCCTCCCATGCCTCATTGAAGGGTCGCACCAACAGGGGCAATGGGACAATTTCTATCCAGATGCCTCGCTATTTCTTCCTTGATGATAGATTCCAGCATCTTCCCTACTACCGAAGTTAAGCTCACTGGCCTATAATTTCCAGCTCTCTGCCGACCTCCTTTTTTAAACAGTGGTGTCACGTTTGCTAATTTCCAATCCACCGGGACCACCCCAGAGTCTATTGAATTTCGGTAAATTATCACTAGTGCATCTGCAATTTCCCTAGCCATCTCTTTTAGCACTCTGGGATGCATTCCATCAGGGCCAGGAGACTTGTCTACCTTTAGCCCCATTAGCTTGCCCATCACTCCCTCCTTAGTGATAACAATCCTCTCAAGGTCCTCACCTGTCATAGCCTCATTTCTATCAGTCGCTGGCATGTTATTTGTGTCTTCCACTGTGAAGACCGACCCAAAAAACCTTTCAGTTCCTCAGCCATTTCCTCATTTCCCATTATTAAAACTCTCTTCTCATCCTCTAAAGGACCAATATTTACCTTAGCCACTCTTTTTTGTCTTATATATTTGTAAAAACTTTTACTGTCTGTTTTTATATTCTGAGCAAGTTTACTCTCATACTCTATCTTACTCTTCTTTATAGCTTTTTTAGTAGTTTTCTGTTGCCCCTTAAATATTTCCTAGTCCTCTAATCTCCCAGCAATCTTTGCCACTTTGTATGCTTTTTCCTTCAATTGATACTCTCCCTTATTTCCTTAGATATCCACGGTTGATTTTCCCTCTTTCTACCGTCCTTCCTTTTTGTTGGTATAAACCTTTGCTGAGCACTGTGAAAAATCGCTTGGAAGGTTCTCCACTGTTCCTCAACTGTTTCACCATAAAGTCTTTGCTCCCAGTCTACCTTAGCTAGTTCTTCCCTCATTCCATTGTAATCTCCTTTGTTTAAACACAAAACACTAGGATTTGATTTTACCTTCTCACCCTCCATCTGTATTTTAAATTCCACCATATTGTGATCGCTCCTTCCGAGAGGATCCTTAACTATGAGATCATGAATCAATCCTGTCTCATTACACAGGACAAGATCTAGGACCGCTTGTTCCCTCGTAGGTTCAATTACATACTGTTCTAGGAAACTATTGCGGATACATTCTATAAACTCCTCCTCAAGGTTGCCTTGACCGACGTGGTTAAACCAATCGACATGTAGATTAAAATCCCCCATGATAACTGCTGTACCATTTCTACATGCATCAGTTATTTCTTTGTTTATTGCCTGCCCCACCATAACGTTACTATTTGGTGGCCGATAGACTACTCCTATCTGTGACTTTTTCGCCTTACTATTCCTGATTTCCACCCAAATGGATTCAACCTTATCCTCCATAGCACTGATATCATCCCTAACTATTGCCCGGATGTCATCCTTAAATAACAGAGCAACACCACCTCCCTTACCATCCACTCTGTCCTTCCGAATAGTTTGATACCCTCGGATATTTAACTCCCAGTCGTGACCATCCTTTAACCATGTTTCAGTAATGGCCACTAAATCATAGTCATTTACGATGATTTGTGCCATCAACTCATTTACTTTATTCCGAATACTACGAGCATTCAAGTAAAGTACACTTATGTTGGGATTTTTACCTCTGTTTTGAATCTTAACATCTCCAGTTGTTGGTCAATACAGTCAAGATGGTGATCTTCCCAAAGACCACACAAACACTTTGCTGATATCACTACAGAGCCAGCAAGAATATATCCCTGGACACATAACCCACCTCTCCTCTCTGTGGTGTACGTCTATTCCTTTTCGGTAGAATTCAACGTTCTTGAACACAGCTACTTGCAATCTCAGAGATTCATCATTCCTTTCTGCAGATAATTATTTCAACATCTGTCACTTTGAACAGTCCTCGGAAACAGAACCTGAACTGGTCGCTGTCTCTGGTCTCCATTCCAAAGTATCACTCTCTAGATTTTCTAAAGATTGAACCTCTTGAGAAGTTTTTGCGAATTTACTTCATGCAGCAAGTAACTGGTCAGCATGACATCATCAAACTCTTTCATCATCCGCCTGTACAGTGTATGATATTGGACCTGTCTTTGCCAGGATCATAGCACTCTCTCCCTGGTTACATACTCGCTTTTTCCAGATTTTTTCCCTCCCAGCAATTTGTGTTTGTTGTTGTTTGACAATGTCTGAAGTATCAGATGGAGTTAACAAATCCAACTCTGTTCTTAGTTTCCTCTTGAACAACAGCATTGCCAGTGAACTCTGCATTGTAGCTTGCTCAGTGTTCCTGTAAGATATTAGGAATGTGTTTATTGTTCTTGCCAATGTCCCCAGGTCCTTTGATGCTTTTATTGAATGTTTTAATGATTGCACAAAATGTTCAGCCAATCCAATAGTTGCTGGATGACTCAATATGGTGCTTACCGTTCCTTTTCAAATAGTTCTCAAACCCCTTTGAAGTAACCTGTACCATTATCACTGAAGATCTGCTCTGGCGTTCCAAATCTTGCGAACACTTTGTCTAGTTTCACAATGGTCTGCTCAGTCATCACTGACTTCATTATCATGACTTTTGGTCATTTCGAGTGTGTGTTCAGAATCATTAAGAACATGTACTTTTTAAATTCTCACTGAGCCATTCTGTTTTAATACTGGAACAATTGGTGTCACTCAATCACTTGTCTTTCGATTCATTCTTCAACTTTAGGATGGCGTGTGGTACTGCTCCAGCTTTGAGACATTTGGCTGTGCTGTCTGGCTTCATTTGTAGGTTTAGCTCAACTCCAGTCTCCGAGTCTATTGAATCTTCAAACATCTTCTCATACTTCACCAGAAGTTGTTGCAAGTTGCTCTTTGAATTCACTAATTAATTGATAGTTTCCCAGATAAGCCTAATCTTAGCCAACCATGCTCTGCCAAATAGGGCAGGAAACATTCCTCCGACAACCTGAAGAGGCAACTTTGCCGTCTGCACTTTTGCTTCTACTTTCACCAGAATGTATCCTTTTAATAGTACAATCTCCTCAGTAAACATCCTTCGGATCACATTTGATGGTGTTGATCGCCCCACATTGACAAGACACTGAGCTTCCTCTCCTGAAGTAGCTCGGTTACATTGTCTTTCGTGTGATCTTGAGCTTCATCCACCAGTTTGTAGACAGGACTAGATTGTTTACTTGTGCTGTTCTTGTTGCACCTTCTTGTTGTTGGAGAGGTTTCCTGAGCCCAACACGCTTCAGCAATGTGGCCCTTCCATCACAGTTCTTACAGGTCTCCGGTTTACTCCAGCATTCACCCACTGAGTGTCACACCCGTGTAAACCGGTGACATGGTCACACCTTTCCTTCCTTGTTCCTCGCATATCCACTTTGTGCATCTTGGTTAATAACGGGAAATATTCCAAACACCTTCTTCAAAGCCCCTTATCTACCTGTCCTGCTCCCGTCAGGGGTTTGTTGACTCCAAGGTCCCTCTGTCCCTCTACATTTCTCAGTTTCCTGCAGTTTATTGTCTTTCCTTTGCCTTGTTTGTCCTCCCCAAATACATTTCTCTCAATTCTCCAGATGGAATTCCATTTGCCATTGTTCTGTCCACCTGACCAGACTGATGATATCTTGCTGCTGTTTACAGATTTCTTCCTCAGAATCAACCACACGGCCGATTAATCACACTCCCTACATTTAAATCACAATCATACGGTGGGCAGCGAGGGAGCCCTGGGGCATACGGTGGGCAGCGAGGGAGCCCTGGGGCATACGGTGGGCAGCGAGGGAGCCCTGGGGCATACGGTGAGCAGCGAGGGAGCCCTGGGGCATACGGTGAGCAGCGAGGGAGCCCTGGGGCATACGGTGAGCAGCGAGGGAGGGTTGGGGCATACGGTGAGCAGCGAGGGAGGCCTGGGGCATACGGTGAGCAGCGAGGGAGCCCTGGGGCATACGGTGAGCAGCGAGGGAGGCCTGGGGCATACGGTGGGCAGCGAGGGAGCCCTGGGGCATACGGTGAGCAACGAGGGAGCCCTGGGGCATAAGGTGGGCAGCTAGGGAGCCCTGGGGCATACGGTGGGCAGCGAGGGAGCCCTGGGGCATACGGTGAGCAGCGAGGGAGCCCTGGGGCATACGGTGAGCAGCGAGGGAGGCCTGGGGCATACGGTGGGCAGCGAGGGAGCCCTGGGGCATACGGTGAGCAGCGAGGGAGCCCTGGGGCATACGGTGAGCAGCGAGGGAGGGCTGGGGCATACGGTGGGCAGCGAGGGAGCCCTGGGGCATACGGTGAGCAGCGAGGGAGGGCTGGGGCATATGGTGGGCAGCGAGGGAGGCCTGGGGCATACGGTGAGCAGCGAGGGAGGGCTGGGGCATACGGTGGGCAGCGAGGGAGGCCTGGGGCATACGGTGGGCAGCGAGGGAGGGCTGGGGCATACGGTGAGCAGCGAGGGAGCCCTGGGGCATACGGTGGGCAGCGAGGGAGGCTTGGGGCATACGGTGAGCAGCGAGGGAGGGCTGGGGCATACGGTGAGCAGCGAGGGAGCCCTGGGGCATACGGTGGGCAGCGAGGGAGGGCTGGGGCATACGGTGGGCAGCGAGGGAGGCCTGGGGCATACGGTGGGCAGCGAGGGAGGCCTGGGGCATACGGTGAGCAGCGAGGGAGGGCTGAGCCCTGGGGCATACGGTGGGCAGCGAGGGAGGGCTGGGGCATACGGTGAGCAGCGAGGGAGGCCTGGGGCATACGGTGAGCAGCGAGGGAGCCCTGGGGCATACGGTGAGCAGCGAGGGAGGCCTGGGGCATACGGTGAGCAGCGAGGGAGGGCTGGGGCATACGGTGAGCAGCGAGGGAGCCCTGGGGCATACGGTGGGCAGCGAGGGAGGGCTGGGGCACACGGTGAGCAGCGAGGGAGGGCTGGGGCATACGGTGGGCAGCGAGGGAGCCCTGGGGCATACGGTGAGCAGCGAGGGAGCCCTGGGGCATACGGTGGGCAGCGAGGGAGGGCTGGGGCATACGGTGAGCAGCGAGGGAGGGCTGGGGCATACGGTGAGCAGCGAGGGAGCCCTGGGGCATACGGTGGGCAGCGAGGGAGGGCTGAGCCCTGGGGCATACGGTGAGCAGCGAGGGAGGGCTGGGGCATACGGTGAGCAGCGAGGGAGCCCTGGGGCATACGGTGAGCAGCGAGGGAGGCCTGGGGCATACGGTGGGCAGCGAGGGAGGGCTGGGGCATACGGTGAGCAGCGAGGGAGCCCTGGGGCATACGGTGAGCAGCGAGGGAGCCCTGGGGCATACGGTGAGCAGCGAGGGAGCCCTGGGGCATACGGTGAGCAGCGAGGGAGCCCTGGGGCATACGGTGAGCAGCGAGGGAGGGCTGGGGCATACGGTGAGCAGCGAGGGAGGGCTGGGGCATACGGTGAGCAGCGAGGGAGCCCTGGGGCATACGGTGAGCAGCGAGGGAGCCCTGGGGCATACGGTGAGCAGCGAGGGAGCCCTGGGGCATACGGTGGGCAGCAAGGGAGGCCTGGGGCATACGGTGAGCAGCGAGGGAGCCCTGGGGCATACGGTGAGCAGCGAGGGAGGGCTGGGGCATACGGTGAGCAGCGAGAGAGGGCTGGGGCATACGGTGAGCAGCGAGGGAGCCCTGGGGCATACGGTGAGCAGCGAGGGAGCCCTGGGGCATACGGTGGGCAGCAAGGGAGGCCTGGGGCATACGGTGGGCAGCGAGGGAGCCCTGGGGCATACGGTGGGCAGCGAGGGAGGCCTGGGGCATACGGTGAGCAGCGAGGGAGCCCTGGGGCATACGGTGAGCACCGAGGGAGGGCTGGGGCATACGGTGAGCAGCGAGGGAGCCCTGGGGCATACGGTGGGCAGCGAGGGAGGGCTGAGCCCTGGGGCATACGGTGAGCAGCGAGGGAGGGCTGGGGCATACGGTGGGCAGCGAGGGAGGCCTGGGGCATACGGTGGGCAGCGAGGGAGGCCTGGGGCATACGGTGAGCAGCGAGGGAGGGCTGAGCCCTGGGGCATACGGTGAGCAGCGAGGGAGGCCTGGGGCATACGGTGAGCAGCGAGGGAGCCCTGGGGCACACGGTGAGCAGCGAGGGAGCCCTGGGGCACACGGTGAGCAGCGAGGGAGGGCTGGGGCATACGGTGAGCAGCGAGGGAGGGCTGGGGCATACGGTGAGCAGCGAGGGAGGGCTGGGGCATACGGTGGGCAGCGAGGGAGGCCTGGGGCATACGGTGGGCAGCGAGGGAGGCCTGGGGCATACGGTGGGCAGCGAGGGAGCCCTGGGGCATACGGTGGGCAGCGAGGGAGGGCTGGGGCATACGGTGGGCAGCGAGGGAGGCCTGGGGCATACGGTGAGCAGCGAGGGAGGGCTGGGGCATACGGTGGGCAGCGAGGGAGCCCTGGGGCATACGGTGAGCAGCGAGGGAGCCCTGGGGCATACGGTGGGCAGCGAGGGAGGGCTGAGCCCTGGGGCATACGGTGAGCAGCGAGGGAGCCCTGGGGCATACGGTGAGCAGCGAGGGAGGCCTGGGGCATACGGTGGGCAGCGAGGGAGGCCTGGGGCATACGGTGAGCAGCGAGGGAGCCCTGGGGCATACGGTGAGCAGCGAGGGAGGCCTGGGGCATACGGTGGGCAGCGAGGGAGGCCTGGGGCATACGGTGGGCAGCGAGGGAGGCCTGGGGCATACGGTGAGCAGCGAGGGTGCCCTGGGGCATACGGTGAGCAGCGAGGGAGGCCTGGGGCATACGGTGAGCAGCGAGGGAGGGCTGGGGCATACGGTGAGCAGCGAGGGAGGCCTGGGGCATACGGTGAGCAGCGAGGGAGGGCTGGGGCATACGGTGAGCAGCGAGGGAGCCCTGGGGCATACGGTGAGCAGCGAGGGAGCCCTGGGGCATACGGTGAGCAGCGAGGGAGCCCTGGGGCATACGGTGAGCAGCGAGGGAGCCCTGGGGCATACGGTGAGCAGCGAGGGAGGGCTGAGCCCTGGGGCATACGGTGAGCAGCGAGGGAGGCCTGAGCCCTGGGGCATACGGTGAGCAGCGAGGGTGGGCTGGGGCATACGGTGAGCAGCGAGGGAGGCCTGGGGCATACGGTGGGCAGCGAGGGAGGCCTGGGGCATACGGTGGGCAGCGAGGGAGGGCTGGGGCATACGGTGAGCAGCGAGGGAGCCCTGGGGCATACGGTGAGCAGCGAGGGAGGCCTGGGGCATACAGTGAGCAGCGAGGGAGCCCTGGGGCATACGGTGAGCAGCGAGGGAGCCCTGGGGCATACGGTGAGCAGCGAGGGAGCCCTGGGGCATACGGTGGGCAGCGAGGGAGCCCTGGGGCATACGGCGAGCAGCGAGGGAGGGCTGGGGCATACGGTGAGCAGCGAGGGAGCCCTGGGGCATACGGTTGGCAGCGAGGGAGGGCTGAGCCCTGGGGCATACGGTGAGCAGCGAGGGAGCCCTGGGGCATACGGTGGGCAGCGAGGGAGCCCTGGGGCATACGGTGAGCAGCGAGGGAGCCCTGGGTCATACGGTGAGCAGCGAGGGAGGGCTGGGGCATACGGTGAGCAGCGAGGGAGCCCTGGGGCATACGGTGAGCAGCGAGGGAGGCCTGCGCCCTGGGGCATACGGTGGGCAGTGAGGGAGCCCTGGGGCATACGGTGAGCAGCGAGGGAGGGCTGGGGCATACGGTGAGCAGCGAGGGAGGCCTGGGGCATACGGTGGGCAGCGAGGGAGCCCTGGGGCATACGGTGAGCAGCGAGGGAGGGCTGGGGCATACGGTGAGCAGCGAGGGAGGCCTGGGGCATACGGTGGGCAGCGAGGGAGGGCTGAGCCCTGGGGCATCTCACTGGAACCAGCCTTCCAGTTACAAAATCACCCATCGACCTTTACCCTTTGCATTCCCGTCTCTGGGACAATTGTGGATTCAAATTGAAACTTTCTGATGAGATTTGAATTTTCTGATCAGTCTGTCATGTGGAACATTATCAATAACCTTGCTAAAATCAATATAAACCACATCCACCACATTACCCTCATCAACCCTCTATGTTACCTCCTCAAAATATTCAATCACATTATTCAGACACAACCTTCCCTGAACAATCCACGTTGCTTTTTATTAATCCAGGTCTTTGTAAATAAGGATGTATTTTGCTCTTCAGTTCTTTTTCCAATAATTTCCCACCATTGAGGTTAGACTGACTGATCACTAATCACTTGGTCCGTCCCCTTCTCCCTCTTTAACCTACGGCAGAATGATAACTGATCCCCAATCCTCTAGCACCAAACCCCAGCTAAACACCCCCACACCCCCCACACCCCAGCGAAACATCTCCACACCCCCACACCCCCACACCCCAGCGAAACATCTCCACATCCCCACACCCCCACACCCCAGCGAAACACCTCCACACCCCCACACCCCAACTAAACACCTCCACACCCCAACTAAACACCTCCACACCCCCACACCCCAGCGAAACACCTCCACACCCCCACACCCCAACTAAACATCTCCACATCCCCACACCCCAGCTAAACACCTCCACACCCCCACACCCCAGCGAAATATCTCCACACCCCCACATCTCAGTGAAACATCTCCACACCCCCACACCCCAGCGAAACATCTTTAAACCCCAGCTAAACATCTCCACACCCCAGCGAAACACCTCCACACCCCCACACCCCAGCGAAACATCTTTAAACCCCAGCGAAAGATCTCCACACCCCAGCGAAACATCTCCACACCCCCACACCCCAGCGAAACATCTCCACACCCCCACACCACAGCGAAACATCTCCACACCCCCACACCCCAGCTAAACATCTCCACACCCCCACACCCCAACTAAACACCTCCACACCCCACACCCCAGCGAAACATCTCCACATCTCAGCGAAACATCTCCACACCCCAGCGAAAGACCTCCATATTTCCACATCTCAGCGAAACATCTCCACATCTCCACACCCCAGCGAAACATCTTTAAACCCCAGCAAAACATCTCCACACCCCCACATCTCAGCGAAACATCTCCACACCCCACACCCCAGCTAAACACCTCCACACCCCCACACCACTGCGCAACATCGCCACATCTCAGCAAAACATCTCCACATTTCAGCGAAACATCTCCACACCTCCACACCCCAGCTAAACATGGCCACACCCCAACAAAACATCTCCACACCTCCACACCCCAGCGAAACATCTCCACATCTCAGCGAAACATCTCCACACCTCCACACACCAGCGAAACATCTCCACACCCCAGCTAAACATCTCCACACCCCAGCGAAACATCTCCACATCTCAACGAAACATCTCCACACCTCCACACACCAGCGAAACATCTCCACACCCCAGCTAAACATCTCCACACCCCAGCGAAACATCTCCACACCTCAGCGAAAAATCTCCACACCTCCACATCTCAGCGAAACAGCTCCACATCTCCACATCTCAGCGAAACATCTCCACATTTCAGCGAAACATCTCCACACCTCCACATCTCAGCGAAACATCTCCACACCCCAGCGAAAGATCTCCACACCTCCACATCTCAGCGAAACATCTCCACATCTCAGCGAAACATCTCCACATCTCAGCGAAACATCTCCACACCTCCACATCTCAGCAAAACATCTCCACACCTCCAGACCTCAGCGAAACATCTCCAAACCTCCACATCTCAACGAAACATCTCCACACCTCCACATCTCAGCGTAACATCTCCACATCTCCACACCCCAGCGAAACATTTCCACACCTCCACATCTCAGCGTAACATCTCCACATCTCAGCAAAACATCACCACATCTGCACACCCCAGCTAAACATCTCCACACCCCAGCTAAACATCTCCACACCTCCACATCTCAGCGAAACATCTCCACATCTCAGCGTAACATCTCCACATCTCCACATCTCAGCGAAACATCTCCACATCTCCACACCCCAGCGAAACATCTCCACATCTCCACACCCCAGCTAAACATCTCCACACCTCCACACCCCAGCTAAACATCTCCACATCTCCACACCCCAGCGAAACATCTCCACATCTCCACACCCCAGCTAAACATCTCCACACCTCCACACCCCAGCTAAACATCTCCACACCCCCACAGCCCAGCTAAACATCTCCACATCTCCACACCCCAGCTAAACATCTCCACACCCCCACAGCCCAGCTAAACATCTCCACATCTCCACACCCCAGCTAAACATCTACACACCCCCACACCCCAGCTAAACATCTCCACATCTCCACACCCCAGCTAAACATCTCCACACCTCCACATCTCAGCGAAACATCTCCACACCTCCACATCTCAGCGAAACATCTTTACACCCCAGCGAAACATCTCCACATCTCCACACCCGAGCAAACATCTCCACACCCCAGCACACCATCTCCACACCCCAGCGAAACATCTCCACATCTCAACGAAACATCTCCACACCTCCACACCCCAGCTAAACATCTCCACATCTCCACACCCCAGCTAAACACCTCCACATCTCCACACCCCAGCTAAACATCTCCACACCCCAGCTAAACACCTCCACATCTCAGCGAAACATCTCCACACCTCCACATCTCAGCGAAACACCTCCACACCCCAGCTAAACATCTCCACACCCCAGCAAACATCTCCACACCCCAGCTCACCATCTCCACACCCCAGCGAAACATCTCCACATCTCAGCGAAACATCTCCACACCCCACCTAAACATCTCCACATCTCCACATCCCAGCAAACATCTCCACACCCCAGCTCACCATCTCCACATCCCAGCGAAACATCTCCACATCTCAACGAAACATCTCCACACCTCCACATCTCAGCGAAACAGCTCCACATCTCCACATCTGAGCGAAACATCTCCACATCTCAGCGAAACATCTCCACACCTCCACATCTCAACAAAACATCTCCACACCTCCACATCTCAGCGTAACAGCTCCACATCTCCACACCCCAGCGAAACATTTCCACCCCTCCACATCTCAGCGAAACATCTCCACACCCCAGCTAAACACCTCCACAACCCAGCAAAACATCTCCACACCTCCACATCTCAGCGAAACATCTCCACACCCCAGCGAAACATCTCCACATCTCCACACCCCAGCTAAACATCTCCACACCCCAGCTAAACATCTCCACATCTCCACACCCCAGCTAAACATCTCCACACCCCAGCTAAACATCTCCACACCTCCACACCCCAGCTAAACATCTCCACACCCCAGCTAAACATCTCCACACCCCAGCTAAACATCTCCACACCTCCACACCCCAGCTAAACATCTCCACACCCCAGCTAAACATCTCCACACCTCCACGTCTCAGCGAAACATCTCCACATCTCCACACCCCAGCGAAACATCTCCACATCTCCATTTCTCAGCCAATCATCTCCACACCTCCACACCCCAGCGAACCACCTCTGCATCCATCATCAGAGGGGATTGAAATGATGGGCAGAGATTCCATGATTGTTTTCTTGGTTTCCGTAACAGTTTGGCAGCCCCCCCCCCCCCCCCCCCCCCCCCCCCCCCCCCGCCCCACGCCAGCGCACAGGGTGGAGAGGTTGATCTCCATCCTAACAGGAACCTCTTCATGTTATTGATCCTATTCCAGGTTTTCTGTAATATTGAGAATCTGACATAAGCTTCTGCTCTGAGTTCCAACATCCAGGATGGGGCTGGATTTGGGATCCCTCCCATTTTCTTTGTGGGAAGATATTTATTTCTGAAACCTTTCTGTTCACCTCCTTCAATTGCTCGTGCTGCTCCGACATGAATTTGACTGCTCCCAGATCGTACCCCAGCTCAGTGAACTGCCCTATCCCCAATTTAAACAATAACCCTTTTCCTTATTCTCCTTCACAATTATGTTAAATTGAACTGAAGTAGAATCACCATCACCAGAATGTTTTCCCACTCATCCCATTTCCACCTGCCCAGTTTCATTGCCCAAAACTAAACTCAGAACCAGGCCTCTCTCAGCAAACATTACTGTAGCTGAAGTCTAACTTGTGATTTATAAAGTTTGATTGTAACCTCTTGGATCTGGAAAATTCCACCCCTCTAACAATAAAGGGAAGGATGCCATTTCTCTTTGAACAGCCTTCTTGGACTGTTGTGCACCTTGAAGGAACTGTTTTGAACTTACAGCTTCACCAGGAAGCCCTCGTGGCCCGATCTCTCCATCGTCACCCTGAAAAAGACAAAACATTGAACCAGATTTGTCACAAGAGAATTGAACCAATCAGGCCGATCAGATCTTGAATGGCGAGAGATTGAACAAACAGAAAGAATCAGATTCTTTACAGACTTACCCTTTCTCCATCATCTCCTGGTGGCCCAGGTGGACCCAGTGCTCCTGTCTCACCCTGTAACAATACAGGAGCAGCAGTATTACACAGAGTGACGCAGAGTTACACAGTGTTACA
Source organism: Scyliorhinus canicula (assembly GCF_902713615.1). Lineage (NCBI taxonomy): Eukaryota > Metazoa > Chordata > Chondrichthyes > Carcharhiniformes > Scyliorhinidae > Scyliorhinus > Scyliorhinus canicula. The sequence goes on from NC_052149.1 coordinate 1,068,419, forward strand.
CAGAGTGACGCAGAGTTACACAGAGTGACACAGTGTTACACAGTGTTACACAGTGTTACACGGAGTTACACAGGGTTACAGAGAGTTACACAGTGTTACACAGTGTTACACAGAGTGACGCAGAGTTACACAGTGTTACATGGAGTTACACAGTGTTACACGGAGTTACACAGAGTTACACAGGGTTACACAGAGTTACACAGAGTTACACAGGGTTACACAGAGTTACACAGGGTTACACAGAGTTACACAGTGTTACACAGAGTGACGCAGAGTTACACAGAGTGACGCAGAGTGACGCAGAGTGACGCAGAGTTACACAGAGTGACGCAGAGTTACACAGTGTTACACGGAGTTACACAGTGTTACACAGAGTGACGCAGAGTTACACAGAGTGACGCAGAGTTACACAGAGTGACGCAGAGTGACGCAGAGTGACGCAGAGTGACACAGTGTTACACAGTGTTACACAGAGTGACGCAGAGTTACACAGAGTGACGCAGAGTTACGCAGAGTGACGCAGAGTGACGCAGAGTGACGCAGAGTGACACAGTGTTACACAGTGTTACGCAGAGTGACGCAGAGTTACACAGAGTGACGCAGAGTTACACAGTGTTACACAGAGTGACGCAGAGTTACACAGTGTTACACAGAGTGACGCAGAGTTACACAGTGTTACACAGTGTTACACAGAGTTACACAGAGTGACGCAGAGTTACACAGTGTTACACAGTGTTACACGGAGTTACACAGAGTTACACAGTGTTACACAGAGTGACGCAGAGTTACACAGTGTTACACAGAGTGACGCAGAGTTACACAGTGTTACACAGTGTTACACAGAGTTACACAGAGTGACGCAGAGTTACACAGTGTTACACAGTGTTACACAGAGTTACACAGAGTTACACAGTGTTACACGGAGTTACACAGAGTTACAGAGAGTTACACAGAGTTACACGGAGTTACACAGAGTTACACAGAGTTACACAGAGTTACATAGAGTGACGCAGAGTTACACGGAGTTACACGGAGTGACGCAGAGTTACACAGTGTTACACAGTGTTACACAGTGTTACACAGTGTTACACAGAGTGACGCAGAGTTACACAGTGTTACACAGTGTTACACAGAGTGACGCAGAGTGACGCAGAGTGACACAGTGTTACACAGTGTTACACGGAGTTACACAGAGTGACGCAGAGTTACACAGAGTGACGCAGAGTGACGCAGAGTGACGCAGAGTTACACAGTGTTACACAGTGTTACACGGAGTTACACAGAGTGACGCAGAGTTACACAGAGTGACGCAGAGTTACACAGAGTGACGCAGAGTGACGCAGTGTTACACGGAGTTACACAGAGTTACACAGTGTTACACGGAGTTACACAGAGTGACGCAGAGTTACACAGAGTTACACAGAGTGACGCAGAGTGACGCAGAGTTACACAGTGTTACACAGTGTTACACGGAGTTACACAGAGTGACGCAGAGTTACACAGAGTGACGCAGAGTGACGCAGTGTTACACAGAGTTACACAGTGTTACACGGAGTTACACAGAGTTACACAGAGTTACACAGAGTGACGCAGAGTGACGCAGAGTGACGCAGAGTTACACAGTGTTACACAGTGTTACACGGAGTTACACAGAGTGACGCAGAGTTACACAGAGTTACACAGAGTGACGCAGAGTTACACAGAGTTACACAGAGTGACGCAGTGTTACACGGAGTTACACAGAGTTACACAGAGTGACGCAGAGTGACGCAGAGTTACACAGTGTTACACAGTGTTACACAGAGTTACACAGTGTTACACAGTGTTACACAGAGTTACACAGTGTTACACAGTGTTACACAGAGTGACGCAGTGTTACACAGTGTTACACGGAGTTACACAGAGTTACACAGAGTTACACAGTGTTACACGGAGTTACACAGTGTTACACAGTGTTACATGGAGTTACACAGTGTTACACAGAGTGACGCAGAGTTACACAGGGTTATGCAGACATCTGCAGTATTTTACTTTGATTTTAAAGAATATATTATATCCAACACACCAAACCTCAATCTAGTTTTAACAGTTTGCTCAGTGATGTGTAATGGTGGGTAAATCTTACCCGGTTTCCTTTCATACCCGGTAAACCAGGCAATCCATCAAAGCCACGATCACCCTTAAAATAAAGAACACAGATAATTAGGAATAGGATCAAAACAGGGAATTAAACAGTTTGAGAGGTTTAGGCTGTAATCAACACAGATAGTGTGCGTTTGAGTGTGTGTGAGTGTGTGTGTGCATCTGAGTGAGTGTGAGTGCATGTACCTTTGAGTGTGTGTGTGCATGCGTGTATGAGTGTGAGTGAGTAAATGAGTATATGTAACTGTGTGTGAATGTGAGTGAGTGTGGGTGAGTATGATTGAGTGTGAGTGAGTTTGAATTGAGTGTGTGAGTGTGCGTGTGAGTGAGTGTGTGAGCGCATGTGTGTGTGTGACTATACATGTGAGTGTGAGTGTGTGTGTGTTATAGATCAGAGAATTTACAGTGCAGAAGGAGGCCATTCAGCCCATCGAGCCTGCACTGGCCCTTGGAAAGCTCACCCTATCTAAGCCCACACCTCCGCCTTATCCCAGTAACCCAGTAACCCCACCCAAACTTTTCGGACTGTGGGAGCAAACCGGAGTACCCGGAGGAAACCGTCGCAGATACGGGGAGAACGTGCAGACTCCACACAGACAGTGTCCCAGCGGGGAATCAAACCCGGGACTCTGGAGCCCTGAAGCAACAGTGCTAACCACTGTGCTACTGTGCAACCGTGTGAATGCACGTGAGAATGTCCATGTGAGTGTGTGTGAGTGTGTGTGTGAGTGTGCGTGAGTGTGCGTGTGAGTGTGCGTGTGAGTGCGTGTGAGTTTGCGTGTGAGTGTGCGTGTGAGTGTGTGTGAGAGTGTGCGTGTGAGTGTGCGTGTGAGTGTGCGTGTGAGTGTGCGTGTGAGTGTGCGTGTGAGTGTGCGTGTGAGTGTGCGTGTGAGTGTGCGTGTGAGTTTGCGTGTGAGTTTGCGTGAGTGCGAGTGTGAGTTTGCGTGTGAGTGCGTGTGAGTTTGCGTGTGAGTGTGCGTGTGAGTGAGTGTGCGTGTGAGTGTGCGTGTGAGTGTGCGTGTGAGTGTGCGTGTGAGTTTGCGTGTGAGTGTGCGTGAGTTTGCGTGAGTGTGTGTGTGAGTGTGCGTGTGAGTGTGCGTGTGAGTGTGTGTGAGTTTGCGTGAGTGTGAGTGTGCGTGTGAGTGTGTGTGAGTTTGCGTGAGTGTGAGTTTGCGTGTGAGTGTGCGTGTGAGTGTGTGTGAGTTTGCGTGAGTGTGAGTTTGCGTGTGAGTGTGCGTGTGAGTGTGTGTGAGTTTGCGTGAGTGTGTGTGTGAGTGTGCATGTGAGTGTGTGTGAGTTTGCGTGAGTGTGAGTGTGAGTTTGCGTGTGAGTGTGCGTGTGAGTGTGTGTGAGTTTGCGTAAGTGTGAGTTTGCGTGTGAGTGTGCGTGTGAGTGTGTGTGAGTTTGCGTGAGTGTGCGTGTGAGTTTGCGTGTGAGTGTGCGTGTGAGTGTGCGTGTGAGTGTGCGTGTGAGTGTGCGTGTGAGTGTGCGTGTGAGTGTGCGTGTGAGTGTGCGTGTGAGTTTGCGTGAGTGTGAGTGTGAGTTTGCGTGTGAGTGTGCGTGTGAGTTTGCGTTGAGTGTGCATGTGAGTGTGCGTGTGAGTTTGCGTGTGAGTGTGCGTGTGAGTGTGCGTGTGAGTGTGCGTGTGAGTTTGCGTGTGAGTGTGCGTGTGAGTGTGCGTGTGAGTGTGCGTGTGAGTGTGCGTGTGAGTGTGAGTGTGAGTGTGAGTTTGCGTGTGAGTTTGCGTGAGTGTGAGTGTGAGTTTGCGTGTGAGTGTGCGTGTGAGTTTGCGTGTGAGTTTGCGTTGAGTGTGCGTGTGAGTTTGCGTTGAGTGTGCGTGTGAGTTTGCGTTGAGTGTGCATCCGACAGATGCATTAATATTGTGTTTTTCATTGAGAAACTTGTTCAAGGACCAATCTGTAAGGTCCAGGACACCACAAAGTTGACAAGAATAAATTGCCCCTCCCTCTCTTCTTCACTGAGACTCACTTCATTAATCAAACTTCAGTCAGTTCCCCTCATGAAGATTGAATTCCGTTAAAAAATGACCTCATGATTTTCCATCTGGCAACACTTTAATTTAAAAATTCTTATCCTTGGTTTGAAATTGCTCCCTGGTTCCCCCCCCCCCCCCCCCCCCCCTCCCCCCACCATGGCTGTAATATCCTCCAGTCCCACAACCCTCCGAGATATTTAAATAGATCTGACTTCAGTGTCACTGTACATCTCCAGCCCCTCTCACTCCACTATCGGTGATGTGGCGATGCCGGCGTTGGACTGGGGTGAGCACAGTAAGTCCTACACCAGGTTAAAGTCCAACAGGTTTGTTTCAAAGAGCAGTGCTCCGAAAGCTCGTGTTTGAAACAAACCTGTTGGACTTTAACCTGGTGTAAGATTTCTTACTCCACTATCGGTGCCTTCAAGCCCTGGTCCCAAGCTCTGAAATTCCTTCCCTAAACCTCTCTGCAGCCCTCTGTCTCTCTTTCTCTCTCTCTCTGCCTCTGTCTCTCTCTCTCTCTCCACCTCTCTCTCTCCACCTCTCTCTCTCTGCCTCTCTCTCTCTCTCTGCCTCTCTCTATCTCTCTCGCTGCCTCTCTCTCTCTCTCTCTGCCTCTCTCTCTCCACCTCTCTCTCTCTCTGTGCCTCTCTCTCTGCCTTTCTCTCTCTCTCTGCCTCTCTCTATCTCTCTCGCTGCCTCTCTCTCTCTCTGCCTCTCTCTCTCTCTCTCTGCCTCTCTCTTTCTCTGCCTCTCTCTCTCTCTCTGCCCCTCTCTCTCTCTGCCTCTCTCTCTCTCTCTGCCTCTCTCTCTCCGCCTTTCTCTTATTTGAAACATTCCTTTAACCTCACTTCATCAAGCAAGAGTTTGGTCACCTGTCCAAATATCTCTGCTGGAGCTGGATAATCGTGCCTGTCAACCTCCTTGGGATGTCTTATTGTAACAAAGGTGCTGTATATAAATGCAATCGTCATTGATAAATATTCTTCAAGACAATTATTCAGTCAAGGTCTGGTTGTTGTTGGAATTACCTTTGCGCCTGGCTCCCCTGGCATTCCCCGGGACCCATCAGCTCCGGAACGACCCTGGAAAAGACAAGTGTCCATCGTAAGACATGAGTGTAAGGAAGGCAGTCGGAGTTAAAACAGCGTCGCAGAGGAACATGCAACAGGAACGGGGAATGGAAACAGGAAACTGACCTATGTGGATCAGGAAATAGGGATTGGCGAGCAGGGAAATGGGATCAGACATTGGGAAATGGGAATGACTGGGATCGGTGAAATGGAGGTCAGGATCAGAAATTAAGGATCAAGAAATGGAAACAACAGGAGAGCAATTTTATCTGAGGAAATGACAATTCTCTGACTTTGTCCGACAAATATACAGATTATTGACACACGTTTATGACGTGTGTCATTTCAGGGTTTTCGAAAAAGGAGAAGCAAAAACAAGTGAGGAAGAGATTGAGAATCTGTTCCAAAGGTACCGTACCCTCTTCCCTGGTTTTCCAGGTGCACCAAAGGTTCCTTGAATTCCTCGAGGACCCTGTATCAGAGAGAGCACATGGTGAAGCACAGTGTCACATACACCATCACAATAAACTACAGAAAAGCTGGCTAAATTCCAGAGTTCGGGACAAAGGTCACTCCATCAGAGACAGAAATACGGCAGAACCTGGAGTGATACAACATAGGAGGCCATTCGGCCAAGTGTACCTGTGCTAGCTCTTTGAAAGGCTGATCCAATTATTTCCACTCCCCCCCCCCCCCCCCTCTATTTCCCTATTGTTCAGACAGATTTCACTTTCCCAGTAATTATTTATCCAATTTCCTTTTGAAAGTTATTATTGAATCTGCTGCCACCGCCCTTTCAGACAGCACCTTCCCGATTACAATAACTCGCTGTGCGAAATAGGAACCCGGGGGCAGATGGCCATTCGGCCCCTCGGGCCTGCTCCACCATTTAACCAGATTCTAGCTCATCTTTGAACTCAATGCCATAACCCCGAATCCTCTCAATGCATTTGATAGCTAGAAATCTATTAACCTCGGCTTTGAACACACTCAGTGACTCTGCCTCCGCAGCCCAGCAACCCGGGACTGTAAGTTTCTTTTCGAAGTCCCGGACTATAGAGTGGAGATAGCTGCCATTTCCCTTGGCAAAGCCAGCACCACCTCTCCTGGCCGTTATCGACCTTTGCTGATATCGGAGGAAATCCCAGCAAAGATTCTGTAAAGGGAAATGGATTGTAGGCAAACAGTGCGACAGACGGAGTGCAATGTGGGAAAAAGTGAACTTGTCCAGTTTGGCAAGAAGAATAAAAAAGCAGAAAATGATCTATTGACCTGGAAATCATTGTGATGAGGGTGGAGGATGGGAAGATGATTGATGATTACAACAGAAAATTGGATATACACTGGAGGGAAATACACTTTAGCGCTAAACTGATACTCAGCAGAGTGGGACTGACAGAAATATTCCATGGAGAGTCTGTTTGGATTGGATGGGCAGAATGGTTGCTTCTCGGCCATAGCAAAAACAGGAAGGCGGATTATTATCTGAATGGCTTTGAGTTGAGGGAGGGGAACGTGCAACGAGACCTGGGTGTCCTCACCTGGAATATTGTGTGGGTTTTGGTCTCCTTCTCTGAGGAAGGATGTTCTTGCTCTCGAGGGAGTGCATCAAAGGTTTACCAGACTGATTCCTGGGATGGCAGGACTGATATACGAGGAGATTGAGTTGATTAGGATTGTATTCGCTGGAGTTCAGAAGAATGAGGAGGGATTTCGTGGAAACCTTTAAAATTCTAACAGGATTGGACAGGGTAGATGCAGGAAGGATGTTCTCGATGGTGGGTGGGTCCAGACCAGGGGGCACAGTCTGAGGATACGGGGGAGACAGGGAAATTAGGAGGGCTAGGAGGGGGTCATGAAAAGTCCTTGGCAAGTAGGATTAAGGTGAATCCGAAAGCTTTTTATTCAATTACTCTGGCTCCACAACCTCTGCTGGCCGTGCATCCCACACACCCACCACCCTCTGCTGGCCGTGCATCCCACACACCCACCGCCCTCTGCTGGCCGTGCATCCCACACACCCACCACCCTCTGCTGGCCGTGCATCCCACACACCCACCGCCCTCTGCTGGCCGTGCATCCCACACACCCACCACCCTCTGCTGGCCGTGCATCCCACACACCCGCCACCCTCTGCTGGCCGTGCATCCCACACACCCACCACCCTCTGCTGGCCGTGCATTCCACACACCCACCACCCTCTGCTGGCCGTGCATCCCACACACCCACCACCCTCTGCTGGCCGTGCATCCCACACACCCACCGCCCTCTGCTGGCCGTGCATCCCACACACCCACCACCCTCTGCTGGCCGTGCATCCCACACACCCACCACCCTCTGCTGGCCGTGCATCCCACACACCCACCACTCCAAAGCATCCATATCCTTCCTATAATGAGGCGACCAGAACTGGACACAATATTCCAAGTGTGGTCTAACTAGGGTTTTATAAAGCTGCAGCAAAACCTCACGGCTCTTAAACTCAATCCCCCTGTTAATGAAAGCCAACACACCATACGCCTTCTTAACAACCCTATCAACCTGGGTGGCAACTTTGAGGGATCTCTGTACGTGGATCCCAAGATCCCTCTGTTCCTCCACACTTCCAAGAATCCTGTATTCAGCATTCAAATTTGACCTTCCAAAATGAATCACTTCACATTTATTTAGGTTGAACTCCATCTGCCACTTCTCAGCCCAGCTCTGCATCCTGTCAATGTCCTGTTGTAACCTGCAACAGCCCTCAACACGATCTACACCTCCCCCAACCTTTGTGTCATCGGCAAACTTACTAACCCACCCTCCCACTTCCTCATCCAAGTCATTTATAAAAACCACAAAGAGCAGAGGTCCCAGAACAGATCCCTGCGGGACATCATTGGTCACCGACCTCCAGGCGGAATACTTTCCATCCACTACCACTCGCTGTCTTCTTTCAGCCAGCCAATTCTGTATCCAGACAGCCAAATTTCCCTGTATCCCATGCCCCTAACTTTCTGAATAAGCCTACCATGGGGAACCCTATCAAATGCCTTACTGAAATCCATATACACCACATCCACTGCCCGACCTTCATCAATGTGTCTCGTCATATCCTCATAGAATTCAATGAGGCTTGTGAGGCATAACCTGCCCCTCACAAAGCCAGGCTGACTATCTTTAATCAAACTATGTTTTTCTAAATAATCATAAATCCTATCTCTCAGAGTCCTTTCCAATATTTTGCTCACCACAGACGTAAGACTGACTGGTCTGTAATTCCCAGGGATTTCCCTATTCCCTTTCTTGAACAGGGGAACACATTCGCCTCCCTCCAATCATCTAGTACTATTCCAGTGGAGAGTGAGGACGCAAAGATCATCGCCAACGGCGCAGCAATCTCCTCCCTCGCTCCCTTTAGTAACCTTGGGTATATCCCATCAGGCCCAGGGGACTTATCTATCCTGATGCTTTTCAAATTTCCAGCACATCTCCTTCTTAATAGCTAAAACCAAATTACTGCGGATGCTGGAATCTGAAACGAAAGGGAAAATGCTGGAAAATCTCAGCAAGTCTGGCAGCATCTGGAGGGAGAGAATTGAGCTAACGTTTCGAGTCCGATGACTCTTTGTCAAAGCTAACAGACAGAGAGAGTGGGAAATATTTATACTGTGGACTGAGAATGAAAGATGGGTCATAGCCACAGAAACCCAGGGAAACCGGGTGCTAATGGCCACAGATACCAAGGGGAAAGAGTGTTAATGGCAGTCCCCAGAGAGGACAAAAGATGTGAAAGGTCAAACAGCAGAGAAACTAACATCAGAGGATGGACTGTAGGTCTGGGGAGGGGAAGGGGAGGGGAAGGGGGAGGCAAAGAGGAGAAAGGTGCAGGAAAGAAAGAAAGGGTAAAAGACAGTTAAAATAAAATGAAAACATGGATCGAGGTGGGGCTGGTTTAGCTCACTCGGCTAAATCGCTGGCTTTGAAAGCAGACCAAGGCAGGCCAGCAGCACGGTTCGATTCCTGTACCAGCCTCCCCGGACAGGCGTCGGAATGTGGCGACTAGGGGCTTTTCACAGTAACTTCATTGAAGCCTACTCGTGACAATAAGCGATTTTCATTTCATCTGAAGTTGTTGAATTCGATGTTCAGGCCGGAAGGCTGTAGCGTGCCTAACCGGAAGATGAGATGTTGTTCCTCCAGTTTGCGTTGAGCTTCACTGGAACATTGCAGCTGGCCAAGAACAGACATGTGGGTATGGGAGCAGGGTCTTTTGTTAAAATGGCAAGCAACAGGAAGGTTCATTCTCACTCCACAGTATAAATATTTCCCACTCTCTCTGTCTGTTAGCTTTGATAAAGAGTCATCAGACTCGAAACGTTGGCTCTTTTCTCTCCCTACAGATGCTGCCAGACTTACTGAGATTTTCCAGCATTTTCCCTTTCGTTTCTCCTTCTTAATAGCAACCTGTTTGAGTCTATTAACCTGGTTCACACTGTTCTCATGGGCAACAAGGTCCCTCTCTCTCGTGAATACTGAAGCAAAGTATTCATTTAGGGCCTCCCCCATCTCCTCAGACTCTAGGCACAAGTTCCCTCCACTATCCCTGATCGGCCCGACTCTCATTCTGATCATCCTCTTATTTCTCACATAAGTGTAGAACGCCTTGGGGTTTCCCTAATCCTTCCCGCCAGGGCTTTTTCATGCCCCCTTCTCACTCTACGTAAGCTTCCTTCTTCCTCTTGACTAGAAGCTTCACTTCTCTTGCCATCCAAGGCTCCTTCACCTTACCATTCCTTCCTCGTCTCAGTGGGACAAAACTATCCAACACTCGCAGCAAGTGCTCCTTAAACAATCCCCACATTACTGTTGTGCATTTCCCCAAGAACAATTGTTCCCACTTTATGCTCCTCAGCTCCTGTCTAATAGCAGTATAATTTCCCCTCCCCCAATTAAATACCTTCTCATACTGTCTGTTCCTATCCCTCTCCATGTCTATGGTCAAGGAGCTGTGGTCACTGTCACTGAAATACTCTCCCACCGTGACATCTGACACTCGGTCTGGTTTGTTGCCAAATCCAATATGGCCTCCCCCCTAGTCGGCCTACCTACATATTGAGTCAGGAATCCTTCCTGTACACACCTGACAAAATCTGCTCCATCCAAACCATTTGCACTAAGGAGGTTCCAGTCAATATTAGGGAAGTTGAAGTCATCCATGACAATAACTCTGTTACTTCTGCACCTATCCAAGATCTGCCGCCCAATCTGTTCCTCCATCTCTGTGCTGCTATTGGGGGTCTATAGAAAACTCCCAATAAAGTGACTGCTCCTTTCTTGTTTCTGACTCCCACCCATACTGACTCAGTGGACAAACCCTCCTCGACTACCTCCTTTTCTGCAGCTGTGATGCACTCCCTAATTAACAGTGCCACTCCCCCTCCTCTTTTACCTCCCTCCCTATTCTTCTTAAATCATCTAAACCCCAGAACATCTAACAACCATTCCTGCCCCTGTGAAATCCATGTCTCTGTATTGGCCACAACATCGGAGTTCCAAGTACTGATCCATGCTCTAAGTTCATCTCCCTTATTCCTGACACTCCTTGCATTGAAACAGACACACTTAAACCTGAATAGACTCGGACTGTTTTCATTAGCAAGATGGAGGTTGAGGGGTGTCCTGATAGAGATCTACAGGATTATGAGAGGCATGGAAGGGAAAGTGGGGAGAAGATGAAGTGTGAGTGCAAGCTAGCTAGTAATATAAAGGAAGTTAGGAAGAGTTTATTTCAATATACAAAAGGTAAGAGAGAGGCAAAATAAGACATCGGGCAACTGGAAAATGTGGCTGGAGAAGTAATAATAGGAAACAAAAAATGGCAGAGGAACTGAATAGTTACTTTGCATCAATCTTCACGGTGGAAGACACCAGTGGGATCCCAGAGCTCCAGGAGAACCAGGGGGCAGAGGGTGACCATTACTAAGGAGAAAGTTCTGGGGAAACTGAAAGGTCTGAAGGTGGATAAGTCACCTGGACCGGATGGACTACACCCCAGGGTTCTAAAAGACAGAGCTGAGGAAATTGTGGAGGCATTGGTGGTGATCTTTCAGGAATCACTGGAGGCAGGAAGGTTCCCAGAGGACTGGAAGGTGGCTAATGTAACACCACTGTTTAAGAAGGGAGAGAGGCAGAAGACAGGAAATTATAGTCCGGTTAGCCTGACTTCGGTCATTGGTAAGATTTTAGAGTCCATTATTAAAGATGACATCGCGGAGTATTTGGAAGTGCATGGTAAAATAGGACTGAGTCAGCACGGCTTCGTCAAGGGGAGGTCATGTCTGACAAATCTGTTAGAGTTCTTTGAGGAGATGACAAGGAAGTTAGACAAAGGAGAACCAGTGGACGAGATTTATTTAGATTTCCAGGAAGCCTTTGACAAGGTGCCGTATCGGAGACTATGAAATAAGTTAAGAGCCCATGGTGTTCAGGGTAAGATCCTGGCATGGATAGAGGATTGGCTGATTAGCAGAAGGCAGAGAGTGGGGATAAAGGGGTCTTTTTCAGGATGGCAGCCGGTGACTAGTGGTGTAGCCTCAGGGGTCTGTGCTGGGACCACAAGGTTTTACAATATACATTAGTGATCTGTCCTTGTTCACGATTCTCTTAAGGTTAATGTGCAGGTTCAGTTGGCAGTTAGGAAGGTAAATGCAATGTTAGTATTCATGTCGAGAGGGTTAGAATACAAGACCAGGGAGATACTTCTGAGGCTGTTTGAGGCTCTGATCAGACCCCATTTGGAGTATTGTGAGCAGCTTTGGGCCCTGTATCTAAGGAAGGATGTGCTGCCTTGGAAAGGGTCTAGAGGAGGTTCACAAGAATGATCCCTGGAATGAAGAGCTTGTCGTATGAGGAACGGTTGAGGACTCTGGGTCTGTACACATTGGAGTTTAGAAGGATGAAGGGGGATGAGTTATTGAAACTTACAAGATACTGCGTGGAGAGGATGTTTCCACTTGTAGGAAAAACTAGAAGCAGAGGACACCATCTCAGACTAAAGGGACGATCCTTGAAAACAGAGATGAGGAGGTATTTCTTCAGCCAGAGGGTGGTGAATCTATGGAACTCTCTGCCGTGGAAGGCTGTGGAGGCCAAATCACTGAGTCTTTAAGACAGAGATAGATAGGTTCTTGATTAATAAGGAGATCAGGGGTTATGGGGAGAAGGCAGGAGAATGGGGATGTGAAAATATCAGCCATGACTGAATGGCAGAGCAGACTCGATGGGCCGAGTGGCCTAATTCTGCTCCTATGTCTTATGGTCTTATGGATGGTCAGCACTCTTTCCCAGGGTGGAGGGGTCAGTCCCCAGGGGGCATAGGTCTAAGGTCCGTGGGGCAAAGTTTAGAGGAGATGTGTGAGGCAGGTTTTTTTACACAGAGGGTGGTGAGTGCCTGGAGCACGTTGCCAGGGGAGGCTGTGGAAGCCGATACATTAACGGCGTTCAAATGGCATCTTAACGAACACATGGATACAGCAGAAGGAAGTGCTGAGGGTTTAGGCAAAGGTTGGTATCATTACCGGTACAGGCTTGGAGGGCCGAAGGGCCTGTTCCTGTGCTGTATTGTTCTTTGTATTTAGGGCAGAAATGAGGAGAAATTTCTTCCCCCAGTGAGTGGTCAGCCTTTGGAAATCGTTACCACAGGAAATAGTTGAGTCCAAAACATTGTGGGCGAAATTCTCCCAAAACGGGAGAAATCGTCAAACTGCCGTAAAACCCGGGCGGGTTTTACGGCAGCGCGCCCCTTCCCGACGGGGGACCGATTCTGGTCCCCCGTCGGGGCTAGCAGCCCGACGTCGGAGGCCCCGACAAGTCGGGCTTAACGAAAATCGTTAAGCCCGCTTGTCGGACTTAGCGCCGGCTGACGCGTCATATGACGTCAGCCGCGCATGCGCAGGTGGGAAGACTCCACCCGCGCATGCGCGGTCCGGGTTGCCCCTCAGCCGCCCCGCGTATTGATACTGCGGGGCGGCGGAAGGACAAATAGTGCGCGGGCACCGGGCCCCGCTGCCCGCGATCGGTGGGCACCGATCGCGGGCCCATGGCACCCTTGGCACGGCCGTGGTACTGCCGTGCCAATCGGTGCCATGGTTATTTTTTTCCAGGTGGTCACGACGTTTTTACGAACGGCAGGACCAGGTGTGTTTGCCGTTCGTAAAAAGGTCGTAAAGGGCTGGGACTTCGGCCCTTCTAACAGCTGTGAATCGCTGCCGGCCGTAAAAAAACGGCGGCAGCGATTCGTGTCGGGATTTCGGCGGGGGGGGGGGGGGAGAATAGCGGGAGGGCGTCAAAAAAGTCGGGAAGGCCCTCCCGCTATTCTCCCACCCGTCGTGGGGGGGGGAGAATTTCGCCCTGTATGTTTTTAAGAAGCAGTTAGATATAGTACTTGGGGTGAAGGGGATCAAAGAATATGGGGGAAAGCAAGATTAGGCTATTGAGTGGACAATCAGCCATGATCATGATGCATGGGGAGCTGGCTCGAAGGGCTGAATGGCCTCCTCCTGCTATGTTTCCATGTTTTGCAGATTGTTTATTTTCCACTTCCTCCCTTGATGGTTTGTGTTTGCACATCGCCAGGTCTCCGTGTTCCTGCGTCCATATTAACACCAGTCCATTTGCCCTGTCTCATTCTCTAAACCAAAACTGCTAAACAGGATGCTAAACTGCGAGTTTCTCTCAAAGCTGCTCTCTGACATTCAAAATGAAAATGTGTGCAGGAAAGTCAGACATTGATTACCTGTGGTCCTTCTTCACCTTCCTGGCCTTTCAGTCCGCCTGAACCAGGAATCCCCTAATCCACAAGAGGGAAAAGAGAAATTAGAAAGAGTGCAGGAAACTGGGTCACAGGATTGAGGTTTGATGTCACGGTCCTCTCGATTATTACTCGAGGTGATTGGGTCACATATTCAGCAACATAATCAGAACAATATCCTTTTGCAAAAGAGCGACAAGATGGCAAATAGAATAATGGGGCGAACGCAAAATATACTTTCCACTTTAATCAATAAATTGAGAATTAAAATCTAGTCTCAGTAATGATGACCATGGAGCGATCATCAATTATTGTCAACAACCATTTGGTTCACAAGAGGCCTTTAGGGAAGTAAATCTGTTGCCCTTACCTGGTGTGGCCAACTCGGAACCCAGCAAGCCGCATACATCACAGCACAAAAGTCACAAAGGAAAAAGACTGGACAGACCACCCAGCATTAACTGAGACGTCAGAAATGATCACACTCATTGGCTCTACAAAATCCTCCTTACTAACATCTGGGATCACAAATCAGGATGCAATTCCATATCTGTTGCATTGCAAATTTATGTATGGCATGTAATATGAGGGATCCCCCCCCCCCCCCCCCCCCCCCCCGCCCCCTGCACTGCAAACCATACCCCGGCCCGCAGACTGCCTGCGTTCCCACCTTCACCCAAATACGGGGTGACCCGATGCCCCAGGGACTCTGAATGAGGGCCTCCCCCAGCACCCATCGATATGGAGACCCCCAAGGGTCCCATCGATAGGGAGTCAACTCCCAGGGAAACCTGCATTAGGAAGACCCTCCACAGAGACTCCCTGACTGAGGGACTCCGAACAGGGCCCCCCCTGAGGAAGCAACCCCCCCCCCACCCACAACAGACCCTCCCCCGCCACATAAAAGAGTCTGGAAGCTAGACGGCCGTCAAGACAGGGCAGTGAAAAATTACAGCTTGAACACATAATGGACGCTCCACCTGTCCAGACCTCAGAGGGGAAACAGCTGTAACCCGAGTCTGGACCCCTCAGAGGGGAAACAGCTGTAACCCGAGTCTGGACCCCTCAGAGGGGAAACAGCTGTAACCCAAGTCTGGACCCCTCAGAGGGGAAACAGCTGTAACCCGAGTCTGGACCCCTCAGAGGGGAAACAGCTGTAACCCGAGTCTGGACCCCTCAGAGGGGAAACAGCTGTAACTCGAGTCTGGACCCCTCATGAAATGAAAAATGAAATGAAAATCACTTATTGTCACAAGTAGGCTTCAAATGAAGTTACTGTGAAAAAGCCCCTAGTCGCCACATTCCGGCGCCTGTTCGGGGAGGCTGGTACGGGAATTTTTCACTGCCCTGTCTTGACGGCCGTCTACCTTCCAGACAGGGGTCTCTTTTCTGTGGCGGGTTAAGGGTCTGTTGTGGGGGGGGGGGGGGGGGGTTGTGGTTGCTTCCTCAGGGGGGGGCCCTGTTGGGAGTCCCTTATTGGGAGTGCTGGGGGAGGCCCTCACTCACCAGCTGCAAACCATTCATAACTTCCTAGCAGTGGGCTGTGATTGACAGCTTCAAAAAACCAGCTGCAGCCTTGATTCATTCATCTCCCTTCATGTTTTAGTAACTCTAAGTAGTGAAACTCCAATGTTTACAAACATCAACCACATTAAAGAGAGGTAAGTGCATTCCAAGCACTAAGTACATTCCAAGCACTCAAGCATGTGATTGCAATAAATGTGGTCAGGGAGGTGTAGAGGAACTGATCCCATCAGGGAGATGATTCCCAGCCCCAGGGACAGAGGACTGACCGATGGCCGGAGCATCGCTCACTAATAGATGCAACTGCATCTTTAAAACCAACTGCATTCATTTACATTCTGCCGTTGCCATGCATTTGTGAAATTCCATTTGTGAAATTCCATTTGTGAAATTCCATTTGTGAAATTCCATTCCCATTCCAGCAGCAGCGGAGGGTTGGATCACCCACCCCACCCCCCCCACCCCACCCCCCCACACCCCATCCCCCCACACCCCACCCCACCCCCCAACACCCCACACCCCCCCCCACATCCCCCACCCAAACCCCCCACCACCCCCACCCCATCCCCCCGCACCCCACACCCCCACCCCACCCCCCCCACCTCACCCCCCAACACCCCACACCCCCACCCACATCCCTATCCCTGTCTATCCCTGTCTATCCCTATCCCTGTCTATCCCTATCCCTGTCTATCCCTATCCTTGTCTATCCCTATCTATCCCTATCCCTGTCTATCCCTGTCTATCCCTATCCCTGTCTATCCCTATCCCTTTCCCTGTCTATCCCTATCCCTGTCTATCCCTGTCTATCCCTATCCCTTTCCCTGTCTATCCCTATCCCTGTCTATTCCTATCCCTGTCTATCCCTATCCCTTGCCCTGTCTATCCCTATCCCTTTCCCTGTCTATCCCTGGCTATCCCTATCCCTGTCTATCCCTATCTATCCCTATCCCTGTCTATCCCTATCCCTGTCTATCCCTATCCCTACCTATCCCTATCCCTACCTATCCCTGTCTATCCCTATCCCTATCCCTGTCTATCCCTATCTATCTCTATCCCAATCCCTGCCTATCCCTATCTCTATCCCTGCCTATCCCTATCCCTATCCCTGTCTATCCCTGTCTATCCCTATCTATCTCTATCCCTGTCTATCCCTGTCTATCCCTATCCCTGTCTATCTCTATCCCTGTCTATCCCTATCGCAACACAGTATCACAGTGGTTAGCACTGTGGCTTCACCGCTCCAGGGTCCCAAGTTTGATTCCTGGCTTGGGTCACTGTCTGTGTGGAGTCTGCACGTTCTCCCCGTGTCTGCGTGGGTTTCCTCCGGGTGCTCCGGTTTCCTCCCACAGTCTAAAGATGTGCAGGTTAGGTGAATTGGCCATGCTAAATTGCCCTCAGTGACCAAAAGAGGTTAGATGGGGTTACAGGGATAGGGTGGAGGTGTGGGCTTAAGTAGGGTGCTCTTTCCAAGGGTTGGTGCAGACTATGCACTGTAAATTCTATGATTCAATAAGAACATAAGAACATAAGAACTAGGAGCAGGAGTAGACCATCTGGCCCCTCGAGCCTGCTCCGCCATTCAATTAGATCATGGCTGATCTTTTGTGGACTCAGCTCCACTTTCCGGCCCAAACACCATAACCCTTAATCGCTTTATTCTTCAAAAAACTATCTATCTTTACCTTAAAAACATGTAATGAAGGAGCCTCAACTGCTTCACTGGGCAAGGAATTCCATAGATTCACAACCCTTTGGGTGAAGAAGTTCCTCCTAAACTCAGTCCGAAATCTACTTCCCCTTATTTTGAGGCTATGCCCCCTAGTTCTGCTTTCACCCGCCAGTGGAAACAACCTGCCCGCATCTATCCTATCTATTCCCTTCATAATTTTATATGTTTCTATAAGATCCCCCCTCATCCTTCTAAATTCCAACGAGTACAGTCCCAGTCAACTCAACCTCGCCTCATAATCCAACCCCTTCAGCTCTGGGATTAACCTCGTGAATCTCCTCTGCACACCCTCCAGTGCCAGTACGTCCTTTCTCAAGTAAGGAGACCAAAACTGAACACAATACTCCAGGTGTGGCCTCACTAACACCTTATACAATTGCAGCCAAACCTCCCTAGTCTTAAACTCCATCCCTCTAGCAATGAAGGACAAAATTCCATTTGCCTTCTTAATCACCTGTTGCACCTGTAAACCAACTTTCTGTGACTCATGCACTAGCACACCCAAGTCTCTCTGCACAGCGGCATGCTTTAATATTTTATTGTTTCAATAATAATCCCGATTGCTGTTATTCCTACCAAAATGGATAACCTCAAATTTGTCAACATTGTATTCCATCTGCCAGACCCTAGTCCATTCACTTAACCTATCCAAATCCCTCTGCAGACTTCCAGTATCCTCTGCACTTTTTGCTTTACCACTCATCTTAGTGTCATCTGCAAACTTGGACACATTGCCCTTGGTCCCCAACTCCAAATCATCTATGTAAATTGTGAACAATTGTGGGCCCAACACGGATCCCTGAGGGACACCACTAGCTACTGATCGCCAACCAGAGAAACACCCATTTATCCCAACTCTTTGCTTTCTATTAATTAACCAATCCTCTATCCATGCTACTACTTTACCCTTAATGCCATGCATCTTTATCTTATGCAGCAACCTTTTGTGTGGCACCTTGTCAAAGGCCTTCTGGAAATCCAGATATACCACATCCATTGGCTCCCCGTTATCTACTGCACTGGTAATGTCCTCAAAAAATTCCACTAAATTAGTTAGGCACGACCTGCCCTTTATGAACCCATGCTGCGTCTGCCCAATGGGACAATTTCTATCCAGATGCCTCGCTATTTCTTCCTTGATGATAGATTCCAGCATCTT
This sequence comes from Scyliorhinus canicula, assembly GCF_902713615.1. Taxonomy (NCBI): domain Eukaryota; kingdom Metazoa; phylum Chordata; class Chondrichthyes; order Carcharhiniformes; family Scyliorhinidae; genus Scyliorhinus; species Scyliorhinus canicula. The sequence continues at coordinate 1,086,836 of NC_052149.1, forward strand.
CCCTACTACCGAAGTTAAGCTCACTGGGCTATAATTTCCCGCTCTCTGCCTACCTCCTTTTTTAAACAGTGGTGTCACGTTTGCCAATTTCCAATCCATCGGGACCACCCCAGAGTCTAATGAATTTTGGTAAATTATCACTAATGCATTTGCAATTTCCCTAGCCATCTAGGGAAGCACGGGGCAGCATGGTAGCATGGTGGTTAGCATAAATGCTTCACAGCTCCAGGGTCCCAGGTTCGATTCCCGGCTTGGGTCACTGTCTGTGCGGAGTCTGCACGTTCCTCCCCCGTGTCTGCGTGGGTTTCCTCCGGGTGCTCCGGTTTCCTCCCACAGTCCAAAGATGTGCGGGTTAGGTGGATTGGCCATGCTAAATTGCCCGTAGTGTCCTAAAAAAAAAGTAAGGTTAAGGGGGGGGGGTTGTTGGGTTACGGGTATAGGGTGGATACGTGGGTTTGAGTAGGGTGATCATTGCTCGGCACAACATCGAGGGCCGAAGGGCCTGTTCTGTGCTGTACTGTTCTATGTTCTATGTTCTATGTCTTTAGCACTCTGGGACGCATTCCATCAGGGCCAGGAGACGTGTCTACCTTTAGCCCCATTAGCTTGCCCATCACTACCTCCTTAGTGATAACAATCCTCTCAAGGTCCTCACCTGTCATAGCCTCATTTCTATCAGTCACTGGCATGTTATTTGTGTCTTCCACTGTGAAGACCGACCCAAAAAACCTGTTCAGTTCCTCAGCCATTTCCTCATTTCCCATTATTAAATCTCCCTTCTCATCCTCTAAAGGACCAATATTTACCTTAGCCACTCTTTTTGGTTTTATATATTTGTAGAAACTTTTACTGTCTGTTTTTATATTCTGAGCAAGTTTACTCTCATACTCTATCTTAATCTCTATCAATGATTGATTCCTATTCCTATCCCTGCCTATCCCTCTCATCCGGATCCATTTTCCTGCCTATCCCTAAGCAAATTAACATTGCAAATGATTGCCCAAAGCTCTCCACCTGATGTCTGGCTATGTTGTCAACTCATTGATAGAGATTAATCACTGTGATTGGTCAATAGCTCTATTCTCATTGTCCAGCAGGATAGTAGAAGGGGAATTGGGTTGGCTCAGGCCATTGTACATTCAGCGATTTCCCTGTTCCTCCGCCTGGAGGGAACAATGTGAGCTCGGCAATAACGTTCCGGAACAATTCTTCACAGCAAGGGACATAAAAATCTTCAGATCTCTCTCAAAACAGCTGGATCTGTGGAGCAATTGGAACTTGGAAGATCGAGTTCAATTCAAAAAGGATATTGAGGATGATGGAGTTGCAGCCAGAAAACAGAATAAAGACAGGACGGGCTAGATGGGTGGGTGGGCACTGTTCCAAATCTCCCAGCAATGGTCCAATCA
>NC_052149.1:1088744-1112022 GCF_902713615.1 Scyliorhinus canicula
CACGACTAACCTCCCAAATACCCACTGACTGAACCTCCCAAACTACCCACTGGACTAACCTCCCAAACTACCCCACTGAACTAACCTCCCAAACTACCCACTGACTAACCTCCCAAACTACCCACTGACTAACCTCCCAAACTACCCACTGACTAACCTCCCAAACTACCACTGACTAACCTCCCAAACTACCCCCACTGACTAACCTCCCAAACTACCCACTGACTAACCTCCCAAACTACCCACTGACTAACCTCCCAAACTACCCACTGACTAACCTCCCAAACTACCCACTGACTAACCTCCCAAACTACCACTGACTAACCTCCCAAACTACCCACTGACTAACCTCCCAAACTACCCACTGACTAACCTCCCAAACTACCCACTGACTAACCTCCCAAACTACCCACTGACTAACCTCCCAAACTACCCACTGACTAACCTCCCAAACTACCCACTGACTAACCTCCCAAACTACCCACTGACTAACCTCCCAAACTACCCACTGACTAACCTCCCAAACTACCCACTGACTAACCTCCCAAACTACCCACTGACTAACCTCCCAAACTACCCACTGACTAACCTCCCAAACTACCCACTGACTAACCTCCCAAACTACCCACTGACTAACCTCCCAAACTACCCACTGACTAACCTCCCAAACTACCCACTGACTAACCTCCCAAACTACCCACTGACTAACCTCCCAAACTACCCACTGACTAACCTCCCAAACTACCCACTGACTAACCTCCCAAACTACCCACTGACTAACCTCCCAAACTACCCACTGACTAACCTCCCAAACTACCACTGACTAACCTCCCAAACTACCCACTGACTAACCTCCCAAACTACCCACTGACTAACCTCCCAAACTACCCACTGACTAACCTCCCAAACTACCCACTGACTAACCTCCCAAACTACCCACTGACTAACCTCCCAAACTACCCACTGACTAACCTCCCAAACTACCCACTGACTAACCTCCCAAACTACCCACTGACTAACCTCCCAAACTACCCACTGACTAACCCTCCCAAACTACCCACTGACTAACCTCCCAAACTACCCACTGACTAACCTCCCCAAACTACCCACTGACAAACCTCCCAAACTACCCACTGACTAACCTCCCAAACTACCCACATGACTAACCTCCCAAACTACCCACTGACTAACCCCCCCAAACTACCCACTGACTAACCCCCCCAAACTACCCACTGACTAACCTCCCAAACTACCCACTGACTAACCTCCCAAACTACCCACCGACTAACCTCCCAAAGTACCCACTGACTAACCTCCCAAACTACCCACTGACTAACCTCCCAAACTACCCACTGACTAACCTCCCAAACTACCCACTGACTAACCTCCCAAACTACCCACTGACTAACCTCCCAAACTATCCCACTGTACTAACCTCCCAAACTAACCCCCCTGACTAACCTCCCAAACTACCCACTGACTAACCTCCCAAACTACCCACTGACTAACCTCCCAAACTACCCACTGACTACCCTCCCAAACTACCCACTGACTAACCTCCCAAACTACCCACTGACTAACCTCCCAAACTACCCACTGACTAACCTCCCAAACTACCCACTGACTAACCACCCAAACTACCCACTGACTAACCTCCCAAACTACCCACTGACTAACCTCCCAAACTACCCACTGACTAACCTCCCAAACTACCCACTGACTAACCTCCCAAACTACCCACTGACTAACCTCCCAAACTACCCACTGACTAACCTCCCAAACTACCCACTGACTAACCTCCCAAACTACCCACTGACTAACCTCCCAAACTACCCACTGACTAACCTCCCAAACTACCCACTGACTAACCTCCCAAACTACCCACTGACTAACCTCCCAAACTACCCACTGACTAACCTCCCAAACTACCTACTGACTAACCTCCCAAACTACTCACTGACTCACCTCCCAAACTACCCACTGACTAACCTCCCAAACTACCCACTGACTAACCTCCCAAACTACCCACTGACTAACCTCCCAAACTACCCACTGACTAACCTCCCAAACTACCCACTGACTAACCTCCCAAACTACCCACCGACTAACCTCCCAAACTACCCACCGACTAACCTCCCAAACTACCCACTGACTAACCTCCCAAACTACCCACCGACTAACCTCCCAAACTACCCACCGGCTAACCTCCCAAACTACCCACTGACTAACCTCCCAAACTACCCACTGACTAACCTCCCAAACTACCCACTGACTACCCTCCCAAACTACCCACTGACTAACCTCCCAAACTACCCACCCACTAACCTCCCAAACTACCCACTGACTAACCTCCCATACTACCCACTGACTAACCTCCCAAACTACCCACTGACTAACCACCCAAACTACCCACTGACTAACCTCCCATACTACCCACCGACTAACCTCCCAAACTACCCACCGACTAACCTCCCAAACTACCCACTGACTAACCTCCCAAACTACCCACTGACTAACCTCCCAAACTACCCACTGACTAACCTCCCAAACTACCCACTGACTAACCTCCCAAACAACTCAGTGACTAATATCTCAAACTGCTGTAACAGTCATCCCAAATGACACAAGACTGTACATTCTTGGTTACTATAGGATGTAAAACTGGAAATTACTAAATTAACCATGTATTCGTGGAATTCTGTGATCTCATTAATTTCCTCTGCAACATCCTCTAATGGAACATTTCTCTCCCTGAACTCCCTCTTCCCTCCATCCTCTTCCTCATCCTATTCTCTCCTCTGCCTTTCACCTCAAGTCTTCTCTCCAACCACAAGCATGGCATGGTCACACAGTGGTTAGCACTGCTGCTTCACTCCAGGTTCCTAGGTTTGATTCCCGGCTTGGGGTCACTGTCTGTGCGGAGTCTGCACGTTCTCCCCGTGTCTGCGTGGGTTTCCTCCGGGTGCTCCGGTTTCCTCCCACAAGTCCGAAAGACGTGCTGTTAGGTGAATTGGACATTCTGAATAATTCCTCAGTGCAGCCGAACAGGCGCCAGAGTGTGGCAACTAGGGACAATTCACAGTAACTTCACTGTTGTGTTAATGAGAACATAAGAACTAGGAGCAGGAGTAGGTCATCTGGCCCCTCGAACCTGCTCCGCCATTCAATGAGATCATGGCTGATCTTTTGTGGACTCAGCTCCACTTTCCGGCCCGAACACCATAACCCTTAATCCCTTTATTCTTCAAAAAACTATCTATCTTTATCTTAAAAACATGTAATGAAGGAGCCTCAACTGCTTCACTGGGCAAGGAATTCCATAGATTCACAACCCTTTGGGTGAAGAAGTTCCTCCTAAACTCAGTCCTAAATCTACTTCCCCTTATTTTGAGGCTATGCCCCCTAGTTCTGCTTTCACCCGCCAGTGGAAACAACCTGCCCGCATCTATCCTATCTATTCCCGTCATAATTTTTAATGTTTCTATAACATCCCCCCTCATCCTTCTAAATTCCATCGAGTACAGTCCCAGTCAACTCAACTTCTCCTTATAATCTAACCCCTTCAGCTCTGGGATTAACCTCGTGAATCTCCTCTGCACACCCTCCAGCGCCAGTACGTCCTTTCTCAGGTAAGGAGACCAAAACTGAACACAATACTCCAGGTGTGGCCTCACTAACACCTTATACAATTGCAGCATAACCTCCCTAGTCTTAAACTCCATCCCTCTAGCAATGAAGGACAAAATTCCATTTGCCTTCTTAATCACCTGTTGTACCTGTAAACCAACTTTTTGCGACTCATGCACGAGCGCACCCAGGTCTCTCTGCACAGCAGCATGTTTTAATATTTTATCATTTAAATAATAATTCCTTTTGATGTTATTCCTACCAAAATGGATAACCTCACATTTGTCAAAATTGTATTCCATCTGCCAGACCCTAGCCCATTCACTTAACCTATCCAAATCCCTCTGCAGACTTCCAGTATCCTCTGCACTTTTCGCTTTACCACTCATCTTAATGTCATCTGCAAACCTGGACAGATTGCACTTGGTCCCCAACTCCAAATCATCTATGTAGATTGTGAACAATTGTGGGCCCAACACGGATCCCTGAGAGACACCACTAGCCACTGACTGCCAACCAGAGAAACACCCATTAATCCCCACTCTTTGCTTTCTATTAATTAACCAATCCTCTATCCATGCTACTACTTTACCCTTAATGCCATGCATCTTTATCTTATGCAGCAACCTTTTGTGTGGCACCTTGTCAAAGGCTTTCTGGAAATCCAGATATACCACATCCATTGGCTCCCCATTATCTACTGCACTGGTAATGTCCTCAAAAAATTCCACTAAATTAGTTAGGCACGACCTGCCCTTTATGAACCCATGCTGCGTCTGCCCAATGGGACAATTTCTATCCAGATGCCTCGCTATTTCTTTTTTGATGATAGATTCCAGCATCTTCCCTACTACCGAAGTTAAGCTCACTGGCCTATAATTTCCTGCTCTCTGCCTACCTCCTTTTTTAAACAGTGGTGTCACGTTTGCCAATTTCCAATCCGCCGGGACCACCCCAGAGTCTAGTGAATTTTGGTAAATTATCACTAGTGCATTTGCAATTTCCCTAGCCATCTCTTTTAGCACTCTGGGATGCATTCCATCAGGGCCAGGAGACTTGTCCACCTTTAGCCCCATTAGCTTGCCCATCACTACCTCCTTAGTGATAACAATCCTCTCAAGGTCCTTACCTGTCATAGCCTCATTTCTATCAGTCCCTGGCATGTTATTTGTGTCTTCCACTGTGAAGACCGACCCAAAAAACCTGTTCAATTCCTCAGCCATTTCCTCATCTCCCATTATTAAAACTCCCTTCTCATCCTCTAAAGGACCGATATTTACCTTAGCCACTCTTTATTGTTTTATATATTAGTAGAAACTTTTACGATCTGTTTTTATATTCTGAGCAAGTTTATTCTCATAATCTATCTTACTCTTCTTTATAACTTTTTTAGTAGCTTTCTGTTGCCCCCTAAAGATTTCCCAGTCCTCTAGTCTCCCACCAATCTTTGCCACTTTGTATGCTTTGTCCTTCAATTTGATACTCTCCCTTATTTCCTTAGATATCCACGGTCGATTTTCCCTCTTTCTACCGTCCTTCCTTTTTGTTGGTATAAACCTTTGCTGAGCACTGTGAAAAATCGCTTGGAAGGTTCTCCACTGTTCTTCAACTGTTTCACAATAAAGTCTTTGCTCCCAGTCTACCTTAGCTAGCTCTTCTCTCATCCCATTGTAATCTCCTTTGTTTAAGCACAAAACACTAGTGTTTGATTTTACCTTCTCACCCTTAAATTTCACCATATTGTGATCGCTCCTTCCGAGAGGATCCCTAACTATGAGATCATTAATAAAAATCCTGTCTCATTACACAGGACCAGATCTAGGACCGTTTGTTCCCTCGTAGGTCCCATTACATACTGTTCTAGGAAACTATCGCGGATACATTCTATAAACTCCTCCTCAAGGTTGCCTTGACCGACCTGGTTAAAACAATCGACATGTAGATTAAAATCCCCCATGATAACTGCTGTACCATTTCTACATGCATCAGTTATTTCTTTGTTTATTGCCTGCCCCACCATAATGTTACTATTTGGTGGCCGATAGACTACTCCTATCAGTGACTTTTTCGCCTTACTATTCCTGATTTCCACCCAAATGGATTCAACCTTATCCTCCATAGCACCGATGTCATCCCTTATTATTGCCCGGATGTCATCCTTAAATAACAGAGCAACACCACCTCCCTTACCATCCACTCTGTCCTTCCGAATAGTTTGATACCCTCGGATATTTAACTCCCAGTCGTGACCATCCTTTAACCATGTTTCAGTAACGGCCACTAAATCATAGCCATTCACGATGATTTGCACCATCAGCTCATTTACTTTATTCCGAATACTACGAGCATTCAGGTAATGTATACTTATGTTGGCTTTTACACCTCTGTTTTGAATCTTAACACCTTGGGGCTGGTTTAGCTCACTGGGCTAAATCGCTGTCTTTTAAAGCAGACCAAGGCAGGCCAGCAGCACGGTTCGATTCCCATACCAGTCTCCCCGAACAGGCGCCGGAATGTGGAGACTAGGGGCTTTTCACAGTAACTTCATTGAAGCCTACTCGTGACAATAAGCGATTTTCATTTCATTTTTCATTTTCAATCAGTAACCTCTCCTAAGTTACATTTCCTCTTAACTTTTCTGTCAGCCTACTTGTGACAATAATAAAGATTATTATTATTAAAAGATGTTATTGAAGGCCTGTTAAGGTCACACTTTCCCCATTGTAAACTGGTCTCAGTTTATTGGCTGTGCTGATGTCTAGTCCATTGGGAGTGAGATGTAACACCGGGTTTAACTCACACACCAAGCGAGAGAGCAAAATCAAATCAAATCAATAACTTACCACAGGACCTGATCTTCCCGTCAGACCCATTGGGCCAGTCGGACCTCGCATAGCGATCTAAACAGAACAAAAATAAATTGGAATGAGAGAACGAGTCTGAGGGACAAAGTGATGGATCGACAACAGGGTCACTGGGAGAACTTTGTGATTCAGTCTGGATGCATGGGCATTGCTAACTAGGTCAGCATTTATTGCTCATCCCTAATTACCCTTGAGAAGGTGGTGGTGAGCTACCTTCTTGAACCGCTGCAGTCCGTGTGGTGTAGGTACACCCACTGTGCTGTTAGGGAGGGAGTTCCAGGATGTTGCCCCCAGCGACAGTGAAGGAACGGCCGATATATTTCCCAGTCAGGGTGGTGAGTGACTTGGAGGGGAACCTCCAGGTGGTGGGGTTCCCAGGTATCTGCTGCTCTTGTCCTTCTAGGTGGTGGCAATCAAGTAGTTTGGATAGGAGTCTCGGATAGTTGAGTGAACTGGAGGGAAATAGAGATAGAGAGACAGATAGAGAGAGCCAGAGAGAGTGGGAGAGAGGGAAAAAGATAGAGAGTCAGAGAGAAAGAAAGGAGAGAGAGATAGAGAGTCAGTGAGAGAGAGAGAAATAAAGGAGAGAGAGAGAGAGATAGGGAGAGAGATAGAGAGTCAGTGAGAGAGAGAGAAAGGAGTAAGAGAAGGAGGAAGGTAAAGAGTGCGTTACTGAAGGAGTTCAGGACAGTTGCAAAGTGGAGAGTGTGAATGTCTGCGAGCGTTATTAAAGGCTCCACAACTGGACTCAGAGAGACCTCATTCTTTCAAAGGTCAAGCGAATGACACAGACGGGCTGGCATTACAGCTGAGGACCTATGTTTTATCTTGTCAAGTTGACACGTGAAGATGACGTGTTTCTGTAAGGATCATGGGTGGGCATCCCGCCTCAGGCCTGGGGACCCTTCCTTCAAGAGGTCCATAGCCCACAACCAGGGCAGACAGATAAACATGAATATGTTGGCATGGTGGCCTGGCAGAGATAAAGTCATTGAAGAGTGAGTACAACAGTGCCAAATTTGCCAAATGCAGCAATCTTTGCCACCCTTCACCCTGGGGATGGCCAGGTCGACCATACATGTTGATGATATGCGCCAGTTCATGAGCAAGAGGTGTTTGGTGGATGTCCTCTCCAATTGGCTATCGGTTCAAGAGATGGAGATCGTTACCTTGGCGGCCACACCAATTGGTTGTCATTTACAGCTTTCCTGAATCAATCATTTTGGACAATGGCACCTGATTCACCGGCGATGATTTCCAGGTTTTTGTGTCAGCCAATAGCACCCAACACAATCGGATCCCTGTCACCAAGCGACAAACAGCCGGGCTGAGAGGGGCGCCCAAACTCTCCAGAATGTCATAAACAAGCAATCTGAGACACCCCTCACCAGAGGCTGGTTAATTTTTTTGTTTTATACAATCTCAACCACGGAGATCACATCAACTGAGCTGCTTACAGGCTGAGAACCCGATTGGATCTTGTCTTTCCAGATTTGGCTGGGAGGGTGGAGGCACGGCCGGCCTCCCATGGAGTCAGCAGCCAGAGCAGAGGGCGACAGGTTGTTCCGGGTGGGAGCCCCGGTTTTGGCCCGTGATTTCAGGGCCGGAGTTTTATGTGGTCCATGTTAATGAGAAAAGCAGCATTAAACACGTTGACCGCCTGAGGAGGTGAAGAGTGATGACCCCCAATGTGGAGTTGACCAGTCCAGTGGGCATGGTGGATACTCCTGTACCTTTGTCCAGCCAAAGGGAGCCAGGGCCTCCCGTTCCTGTTCACCCTGCTGCGTCTGGTGAGGCCAGGTTACTTGTTGTTGAAGTGGGCCCTCCTGAAGTGGCAGCGAGTGTGGATCATTCAATCGCCCAATAGAGTGACCAGCCTGAGACTGGGCTGCAGAAGTCTGGAAGGACGTGGACGTCTCCGGACTGATTGGCTTTTTGATGGACTCTCTTTCCTGGGGTGTCCACACCTTTAGGGGCCAAGCCCTAACCTTGAGGGGCTAGGCTCGCGCCAGAATGGTTGGCGCACCGCCGGTCGGCGGGAACGGCTTTGATACCACGCCAGCCAGGGCCGAAGGGACTTCGCCGGCCGGAATAAAATAGAGGAAACAGGAAGTTGGACCTCAGGGAAAAGATGAACTGGAAGAGGGACAGGGGAGAGGGGTTTCAAAAGACACTTTGTATTGGAGCAAATCCAGTGGATTGATTTTCTTTCTCAGGAATAATGAGATGTTTTAGCAGCTGAGAGGACCTGAGACTATTTGAAGTGATGCAGTTACATTTGATAGTCAATTATTCAACCTGTTGTTTGCCTTATCCTCTCGAGTCTGCGCCATTTGGAGATGGGGGTTATAGCCGGGGTCACAGTCAGTCTGTAGGGAGGAATGTTTCTCTTGGGGATGAGGATATTGAAGAGGGAGTAATAATAACAAGAGTTCCTTACCCTGGCTTGTTGCAAGATAGCTTGAGCCTGCGCTTGCTGTGCTGAAACAATTGGACCCTTTTCACCACTCGACCCGTATTGGAACTGTAAACAGCAAAAACAACACCTTAGGAAAAATACTGCACTTTATCAGATAAAATATCTTAAACAAGATACCACTGTGAATGATTAAAAACATCTTAAACAACATTGTTTTAAAAGCCGCACTGGGTGGGATTCTCTGATCCTGAGGCTGTGTTGGCACCGTTGTAAAAGCTGTTACGTTTCACGACAGCATCAACAGGCCCCCAGGAGCAGCGATTCCGAGCCCGTCAGGAAGCCAGCATGGCACTGGGGCAGCCCACGCCACTCCAGCTGCCGATACCGGCCTCAAATGTGCGGCGCTGGTCTGCGGATCCGCAGTGCGACCGACGTGATTGGGCTCATGCGCGGTGACTTCCTTCTCCGCGTCGATCCCGACGCAGCATGGCGTTGGGTAACAGGGGCCGGCGGGGTGCAAAAGAGACCCCCAGCCCGAGAGGCCTGCCCACCGATCAGGAGGTCCCGATCGCGGGCCAGGCCACAGCGGAGGCCCACCCCGTCGGGGTCAAGGTGCCGCTGGGTAAGACCGCATGTGGACGGCGGAGGCCCACCCCGTCAGGGTGCCGAGGTGCCGCTGGGTAAGACCGTACGTGGACGGCGGAGGCCCACCCCATTGGGGTCGGGGTGCCGAGGTGCCGCTGGGTAAGACTGGAGAATTGGCGGACTGGCGTTGGGGTGTCGGGGCATCGTCGGGGCATCGTCGGGGCATCGTCGCGCCCGGCCCGGCGATTCTCCGGCCCAGCGTGGCCTGAGAGAATCCTGCCCCTTGTTTACCATTTAATTGCTGCCAGAAACACAAGCTGGGCCGAGGGGGCTGTTTCCGTGATGTCAACAAGTTGCGGATTTGCTGCTGTGATTTGCAGAGCTGAGTCACCCAATCAGCAGCATTTATTTCCCAGTCTCCACTTCATCCCACATTTCTCATTGGGCGCATTAATTACCCATTTTAAACTAATGAACTAAGACAATTAAACAGGCGACAGAGAAACACCAGAGTCACAGGATAGAGAGAAAATCATTCCTTTCTAGTCCAGGAACAGAGGCCTTAACATTAAAATTCCAGCAAGGCCATTTGGAAGTGAAATCTGGAAACATTTCTTCTGAACAAAGATATTGGGAATCTGGAACCCTGCCTCTGGAGAAACTGTGGATTCTGGCGGTCAATTGCTAGTTTCAGGACTGAGAGTAAAATATTTTGGGGGGTAAGGACATTAGGGGGTACTGAGCACAGGTGAGTGAATGGACTGACATAGAGATCAGCGATGACCAGATCGAATGGTGGGATAGGTTTGAGAGGCTGAATGGCATCTTCCTGTTACTATCATTGTGAGCCATTTGAGGGCCATTTCACCAATTTCACACTCCCAGCAAGAGTCTATGTTGAAAGGAAATATACAACAGAATGAGGATTCGAACAAAAACTCCTGCTTCCCCTGTTGCCTGTGTAAAATTCGAGCTGGGCTGGACAGGCGTGAAATCAGGAAGGATTGTCGACAAAATAAACCCAGGAAACACCTGGATCTCTCTCCCCTGTGGGATCTATGCAGTCCTACACCAGACATTAGTGTCACTCATACTCCAACAGAACAGCTGGGATATAATCAAATTCCCATTGAGACCTTAAATATTTCTTCCAATGATTGACGAGTATTATTAATTTTCCGTTTTGATCCTTGCTGTCTACAAAGGTGGTGGATATTGTATTATTATAATGATATAAAGGCACCAATCATTCGCCAATGACTGAGGAAAACGTTGCGGGTTCACTTATTCAGGCCAGGCGCACGAGTACAGTTAAACAGAGGTATAAATCTCGACCACATCAGAGCTGTGCGTGACTGCTCTGCTCAAAGCAAACGTGAAACCTAGCCTGCATGACATGACACAGTTCCTATCTAGTGATGTCATGTTGCGATCCCTTAAACAATTATTACAACATTCCCTTTCTTTTTAAACATATATCCTCCCCATCGCATAAAGCCTAACTATGTGTAATACATGTGTAACTATGTGTAATACATGTGTAACTATGTGTAATACATGTGTAACTATGTGTAATACATGTCCATGTTTAATTACCGCTAACCAAATGTATAAAATTGATGAATCTGTGAGCCTATAAAGCAGAGACGTAACCTGCTGGTCTGCCCAGAACTTGTGATGATAACATTGTTCTGGAGGTTTCTTTAATCGCTCCCAGTGATCTGTGGGATTGTCATTCTTGGATGTTATTCCTGGTGGTATTTGGCATCTAGTCCTCCTGCAATAGGATTGTACGGTGACTGAGGAGCTGGGATGGGTTGGATTTGTCCCCGGTTTTGCCTCATACTGTGTCACAACTTCAGAGGAGTTCTGAACAAATCCTTGTCATTTTGGCTGGTTGTCATGCACCTTCTGTGGGGTCCTGGATATGAACTTGACCTAATTGTAAACTGTGCCTGAATTATCGTGTGTAGTGGTCATCTTCCCTAGTTGCGCTAGGCGGCTCGGTAGCACAGTGGTTAGCACTGTTTCCTCACAGCGCCAGGGACCCAGGATCGATTCCCGGCTTGGGTCACTGTCTGTGCGGAGTCTGCACGTTCTCCCCGTGTCTGCGTGGGTTTCCTCCGGGTGCTCCGGTTTCCTCCCACAGTCCTGAAAGACGTGCTGTTAGGTGAATTGGACATTCTGAATTCTCCCTCTGTGTACCCGAACAGGCGGTGGAATGTGGCAACTAGGGGCTTTTCATGTCAGCTTGTGGCTGTTGTTGAGTAAAGAGGCAAGAGTTCTGTTCCTTTCCCAAACACCTTTATTTTCACGCTCGATACAAAAACTCTATCACCACACCACACCCAACAAGTGCCACCTACAACCCCTTTACATATCAGTGTCAATTATTGAATACTTAACATCAATGAGACATCTAATTGGAATATCTCTGAACCCATTCCTAACACTTCACAGTTACTTCATCGCAGTGTTAATGTAACCCTACTTTACTTTGTTCACGGGATGTGGGCGTCAGGTTGGACATCCCTGGGGGAAGTTCAGAGTCAATCACATGGCTGTGGGTCTGGAGTCACATGTAGGCCAGACCGGGTAAGGACGGCAGATTTCCTTCCCTAAAGGACATTAGTGACCAGATGGGTTTTTACAACAATCGACAATGGTTTCATGGTCACCATTAGACTTTTAATTCCAGATTTTTATTGAGTTTAAATTTCACCATCTGCAGTGGTGGGATTTGAACCCAGGTCCCCAGAGCGTTACCCTGGGTCTCTGGATTACTGGCCCAGCGACAGTACCACTGTGCCAACACCTCCCCTACACCAACACCTTCCTTTGTAACACTAAGAAACTTTATTATTATTATTAAAGATGTCGCTCTCAGATGCAACATTGCAATAAGTCAATCTTGCTTGATCTGTCTACATTTGAGAATTTGGGATTTCACTCTGTGGATCATTTTTCAGCAAGGCCAGATCTAGCATAACGAGGAGAAGAAGTAGTGTGTTCGATATTCCACTTTCCACACATATCTTGAAGTGGCTTACCAATGAATTGTGGACCGTTATCCATGATGATCTCAAGCGAACTGAATAAACTGCTGTGAATGTGCAACAGTTGTGCTTGACGTCTTGTATAATTGTTGAATAATGGGGTGCTTGGTAAAGTAGTCGAAGTTGACGATGAAATCAATGCCATGGACATGAAAGAGGTCAGATGTGACTTTGAATAAAGGATGGGCAGGAACCTCACGTGGAATCAATGGTTCTTTGAGCTGACTTGGCAAATGTTCTTGGCATAGAATCATAGAATTTTACAGTCCAGAAGGAGCCCATTCGGCCCATCGTGTCTGCACCGGCTCCCAAAAGAGCGACCCAGTTAGTCCCATTCCCCAGCCCTATCTCCGTAAACCTTTAATTTCATCACTTTCAAACATATATCCAGCTCTCTTTTGAAACCTCTTATGGAATCCACCTCCACTACTCTCCCAGGCAGCACATTCCAAACCCCAACAACTCTCCCAGGCAGCACATTCCAAACCCCAACAACTCTCCCAGGCAGCACATTCCAAACCACAACAACTCTCCCAGACAGCACATTCCATCCCCAACAACTCTCCCAGACAGCACATTCCAAACCCCAACAACTCTCTGAGTAAAGAAGTTTCTCCCCATCTCACTCCCAGCTCTCTTGCTGACCATCTTGAAATTGTGACCCCTAGTCACTGACATATTAACCAGTGGAAACAGAATATCCTTCTTTACCCTGTCAAAATTGTTCAGAATTTTGAACACCTCAAGAAGGTCACCTCTTAATCTTCTCTGCTCCAAGGAGAACAAGCCCAATTCCTCCAATCTTTCCCTGTATCAAAAGTTCCTCATTGCTGGTATCATTCTAGTAAATCTCCTCTGCACTCTCTCCAGGGATTTAACAGCCTTCCTTAAGTAAGGTGCCCAGAACTGAACACAATACTCCAAATGTGGTCTGACCAATGATGTGTAGAGGTGTAGCATCACTTCCTTGCTTTTATACTCTATGCTTCTATTGATAAACCCATGGATGCTATAAGCCTTCTGAACAATTGTTTCAACTTGACTGGCCACCTTCAGAGAATTATGCTCTTGAACTCCGAGGTCCCTCTGCTCCTGTCCTCCCCTCAAAGCTGTACCATTGAGCCTGTATTGTCTCCCCGTGTTCCTGCTACCCAAATGCAGAACCTCACATTTCTCTGCATTGAAATTTACCTGCCAGGTGGCTGCCCATTTGGCCAACTTGTCATTGTTTTTTCTTTATTTGTTTATGTGATGTGGGTGTCGCAGGCCGTCCCAGCATTTATTACCCATCCCTAATTGCCCTTGAGAGGGCAGTTAAGAGTCAACCACATTGCTGTGGGTCTGGAGTCACGTGTAGGCCAGACCGGGTAAGGACGGCAGATTTCCTTCCCTAAACAACATTAGTGAACCAGATGGGATTTTTCGACAATCGACAATGGTTTCATGGTCATCATGGGTGTAATGACCTCCAATTGGCTTTATTGGTTGGCCAATTGGAGTATGAGCTCCCTCAATGATAGCTCATTGAGGGGGCCCATATAAGCACCTGTGTAGGCTTTGTGATCCAGTCTTAAGTTGACTGGAATGCTAGCAGCACTGTTGGAGCTGCTCTTGTATCTAGTTATTGGCAATAAATATTGGAGTGGTGATGGGACTCCTGCTTCCTGTGGATTATTACAAAGGGATTTTTCAATCCAGATTTTTATTGAATTCAAATTTCACCATGTGCCGTAGTGGGATTTGAACCTGGGTCTCCAGAGCATTACCCTGGATCTCTGGTTTCAGCATCATCCTCACAAGCAGGCCAGCAGCACGGTTCCATTCCTGTACCAGCCTCCCCGAACAGGTGCCGGAATGTGGCAACTAGGGGCTTTTCACAGTAACTTCATTGAAGCCTACTCGTGACAATAAGCGATTTTCATTTCATTTCATTTCAATTCACTATTCCCCCTAGCTTAGTATCACCTGGAAATTTAGAGATTTTGCCCCCAACTCCCGCCTCTAAATCATTTATATAGATCAGAAAAAGCAAGGGTCCCAACACTGAGCCCTGGGGGACACCACTTTCAACTCGTCTCCAGTCTGAGAAATGCCCATCTATACCTACCCTCTGTTTCCTATCTCTTAGCCAACTTCTAACCATGCTGCCAAGGACCCATCAATCCCAAACAATTGTAATTTGCTAACCAACCTGCCATGTGGCACTGTATCAAATACTTTCTGAAAGTCCAAATATACAACATCTACGGCACTACCTTCATCCACTGCCTGTGTCACCTCATCAAAGAACTCAATTAAAGTTGTCAGACATCACATGCCCTTGACAAAGTCATATTGATGTCGAGTGTAAACTTAATTTTCTCTGAGTGTATATTTACCTCATCCTGTTTTCATCAGTTTTCCCAGTACTAATGCCAGGCTGACAGGTCTGCAGTTTCCTGGTTACATAGAAACATAGAGACTAGGAGCAGGAGGAGGCCATTCAGCCCATCGAGTCTGCTCCACCATTCATTATGATCGTGGCTGACCATCAAGTTCAATACCCTGATCCCACCCTCCCCCCAACACATCCCCTACAGAACAGAAGGAGGCCATTTGGCCCATTGAGCCTGCACCGACCCTTTGAAAGAACACAATAACTATTCCCAATCCCCTGACATTTCCAGTGCCCCACCCTAAAGGGCAATTTAGCCTGGCCAATCCACCCTAACCTGCTCACCTTTGGTCTGTGGGTGGAAACTGGAGCACCCGGAGAAAACCCACGCAGGCACGGGGAGAACGTGCAGACTAGCCCAGTCACCCGAGACCAGAATTGAACCCCGGGTCCCTGGCGCTGTGAGGCAGCAGTGCTAACCACTGTGCCACCATGCTGCCTGGGTCCCTGGCACTGTGAGGCAGCACTGCTAACCACTGTGCCACGGTGCTGCCCGGGTCCCTGGCACTGTGAGGCAGCAGTGCTAACCACTGTGCCACCGTGCTGCCTGGGTCCCTGGCACTGTGAGGCAGCAGTGCTAACCACTGTGCCACCATGCTGCCTGGGTTCCTGACACTCTGAGGCAGTAGTGCTAACCACTGTGCCACCATGCTGCCCGGGTCCCTGGCACTGTGAGGCAGCAGTGCTAACCACTGTGCCACCGTGCTGCCTGGGTCCCTGATGCTGTGAGGCAGCAGTGCTAACCACTGTGCCACCGTGCTACCTGGGTTCCTGACACTCTGAGGCAGTAGTGCTAACCACTGTGCCACGGTGCTGCCTGGGTCCCTGATGCTGTGAGGCAGCAGTGCTAACCACTGTGCCATGGTGCTGCCCGGGTCCCTGGCGCTGTGAGGCAGCAGTGCTAACCACTGTGCCACGGTGCTGCCTGGGTCCCTGATGCTGTGAGGCAGCAGTGCTAACCACTGTGCCACGGTGCTGCCCGGGTCCCTGGTGCTGTGAGGCAGCAGTGCTAACCACTGTGCCACGGTGCTGCCCGGGTCCCTGGCGCTGTGAGGCAGCAGTGCTAACCACTGTGGCACGGTGCTGCCCGGGTCCCTGGCGCTGTGAGGCAGCAGTGCTAACCACTGTGCCATGGTGCTGCCCGGGTCCCTGGAGCTGTCAGGCAGCAGTGCTAACCACTGTGGCACGGTGCCGAATTCTCCTCACAGATCGCCCTCCCACCCAACATTCTATCATCTGTAAATCTGGAGATAATACATTTAGTTCCCTCGTCCAAATCATGAATATATAATGTGAACAGTTGGGGTCCCAGCACAGATCCCTGTGGAACCCCGCTAGTTACTGCCTGCCAATCAGAAAAAGACCCAATTATTCCAACTTTTTGCTTCATGTCTGCTAACCAGCTTTCTATCCATCTTAAGACACTACCTGTAATCCCATTCGCTTTAACTTTACATATTAATCTGCTATGTGAGACCTTGTTGAAAGCCTTCTGAAGGTCTAAATAAACCACATCCACCAGTTCTCCCTGGTCAACTCTACTAGTTACATCTTCAAGGAATTCCAATAAATTTGTCAAGTATGATTTTCCTTTCATAAACCCATGCTGACTTTGTCTGATACACCACTGCTTTCCAAATGCTGTGCTATGAAATCCTTGCTAATTAACTCCAGCAACTTCCCCATTACCGACGTTAGGCTCACTGGTCTACAGTTCCCTGTTTTCTCTACCTCCCTTTTTGAATAGCGGCATTACATTCTCTACCCTCCAATCTATAGGAACCATTCCAGAATCCAAAGAATTTTTGAAAATTATCACCAAATGGATCTACTATTCCTCGGGCCACTTCCTGAAATACTCCGGGATGGAGATTATCCGACCCTGGAGATTTGTCTGCCTTCAATCCCATTAATTTCCCTAAAACCATTTCTTTCTGAATACTAATTTCCTTCGGCTCCTCACTGAAACTTGTGTTTCTCAGAACGTCCGATATATTATTCAGGTCTTAATGATAATAATCATTTATTGTCACGAGTAGGCTTTAATGAAGTTGCTGTGAAAAGCCCCTAGTCGCCACATTCCAGCGCCTGTTCGGGGAGGCTGGTACGGGAATCGAACCCGCACTGCTGGCATTGTTCTGCATTACAAGCTAGCTGTTTATCCCACTGAGCTAAACCAGCCCCATCCTTTGTGAAGACAGAAGTAAAGTACAAATTTAGTTCCTCAGCCATGTCTTTATTCCCTGTTGTGAATTCTCCCATCTCTGACTCTAAGGGGTCTCCATTAGTTTTTCTCAATCTTTTTCTCTTTACATACCTGGAGAAACATTTACTGTCAGTTTTTATGTTCCCCGCTAGTTTACTTTCAAATTGTATTTTCCCTTCTTCATCAATCCCTTGGTCTGCCTTTGATGAATTTTAAACTGTTCCCAATCCTCAGGTCTATTAATGTTTCTGGCTAATTCATATGCCTTTTCTTTGAATCTAACACTATCTCTAATTTCTCTTGTAAACCATGGTTTGGCCACAGTTTCCTATCTACTCTTGCGCCAAATAGGAATAAATAACTTTTGGAGTTCACCTATTCGTTCCTTGAATGTGGGTGGTACGGTGGCACAGTGGTTAGCACTGCTGCCTCACAGCTCCAGTTTCCCAGGTTCAATTCCGGCTTCGGGTGACTGTCTGTGTGGAGTTTGTACTTTATCCCAATATCTGTGGGTTGCTCCGGTTTCCTCCCACAGTCCAAAGATGTGCTGGTTAGATGGATTGGCCATGATAAATTGCTCCTTAGTGTCCAGAAAGATGAGGTTGGGTTACGGGGATAGAGTTGCGGCATGGGCTTAAGTGGGGTGCTCTTTCTAAGGTCCAGTGTAGATTCAATGGGTCGAATGGCCTCCTTCTGCACTGTAAGGATTCTATGAATGCTGCCATTGCCTGTCCACTGTCCTGCCTTTCCGTAATGTTTCCCAGTCCATCACAGCCAGCTCATCCCTCACACCATCACAGTTACCTTTATTGAGGTTCACAATTCACTATTCACCTTGATTAAGAATTCTACCATATTATGGTCACATCCCCAAGGGTTCTCTCACAACCAGATTGCCAACTAATCCTTTCTCAATGCACAACGCCCAGCCCAAGACGGCCTGTTCCCTTGTTGGTTCCTCAACATACTGGTCCAGAAACCATCCCGTACACACTCCAGAAATACCTCCTCTATTGTACTGTGACTAATTTGGCCACCCAATCTATATGTAGATTAAAGTCACCCATAATCTCAGCTGTTCCTTTATTACATGTATCTCTGATTTCCTGTCTAATGCTATTCCCAACATTACCACTGCAGTTTGGTGGTCAGTATACCACCCCATGAATGTGTTTTGTCCCTTGGTATTACCTCACACTTCTTGATGACTCCTTCAGTGTCATGGCTTATTCCTGGCCAATAGGCTGTCTGTCTTAGAACATAGAACAGTACAGCACAGAACAGGCCCTTCGGCCCTCGATGGTGTGCCGAGCAATGATCACCCTACTTAAACCCACGTAACCCGTATACCCGTAACCCAACAATCCCCCCATTAACCTTACACTACGGGCAATTTAGCATGGCCAATCCACCTGACCCGCACATCTTTGGACTGTGGGAGTAAACCGGAGCACCCGGAGGAAACCCACGCACACACGGGGAGGACGTGCAGACTCCGCACAGACAGTGACCCAGCCGGGAATCGAACCTGGGACCCTGGAGCTGTGAAGCATTGATGCTAACCACCATGCTACCGTGAGGCCTTGTGAACTCTCTCGTCTGATTTCTGCCCGTGTGTGAGTGATGAATTGGCTGAAGATTCCAGCATGCCAACCTTTTACAAATAACTCCCTGGGCGGTGCCCAGCACATCCCAATCATGCCAAATGGTCTGATATGTTCATGGACAGGCTGAAGTGAATCAAACCATCCTTCACAGACGATAGTCAGTTTCTGTTGGGGAGAACCGTTTGTCGTTTCTGTAGCTGCTGACATTTGCTTTGCACAATATGTGCCCCATCAATTTGGAGAAAAGTCCCCGTTTCAATGACGTGAACTTCTAGATCCAACGATATATCTTCTGTTGGCGAGAGACATAGAAAACACGAGTGGGAGGAGACTTTCAGGCCCTCGAGGCTGCTCTGCCATTCAATATCATGGCTGATCCTCAGGCTCAGAATCATTCTCCGGCCCCCGCCCCATTCCCCAGGAAAACTATCTATTTCCTCATTAAATATATTCAGTGATTCAGCCTCCACAGTCTCTGTGCTGGAGAATTCCACAGATTCCCCACCCTCTGAGTGAAGAGGGTTCTCCTCATCTCAGTCCTAAATCCATAACGTCCATCGAATCCTTACAGTGCAGAAGTAGCCGTTTTGTCCATTGCGTCTGCACTGGCCCTCCAAAAAAAACACCCAGCCTCGGCTAAATCCCACGCCCTATGCCCACACATTGATCATGGCCAATCCACCATCTTTGGGCTGTGGGAGGAAACCGGAGCACCCAGAGGAAACCCACGTGCAGACTCCGCAGTCACCCAAGGCTGATTTGAATCCGGGACCCTGGCGCTGTGAGGCAGCAGTGCTAACCACTGTGCCCCCATGGCCTACCCCATATTCTGAGACTGTGACCCTTTGTTCTTGACCCTCCCCCAGAGGAAATACCACCTCAGCATCCAGCCCGACCGGCCCTGCCAGAATTTTATACATTTCAATTTGATCCCCTCTCATTCTGCTAAAGTCCAGTTGAATACAGGCCCAGTTCACCCAATCTCTCCTCATATTCCCCCGGAATCAGCTTGGCGAAGCTTCGCTGCATTCCCTCGATGGCAAGTATATCCTTTCTTAGATAAGGAGACCAAAACTACACACAATATTCCAGCTGTGGTCTCGCCCAGGCCCTGTGCAGCTGCAGTGAGATATCCTTGTTCCTGTATTCAAGTCTTCTTGTAATGAGAACCATTTGTCTTCCATCAGACCACAGGAACAGGATTAGGGCATTTGGCCCCTCGAGCCTGCTCTGCCATTCAATGGGATCATGGGTGATCCAATATTCCTCACATTCACTTTCCTGCCCTTTCCCCTGTAATCCTTGACTCCCTTACTGATCGAGAATCTATCTTAGCCTTCAATATCCATAAGGACTCTGCCCCCAGAGCTCTCTGTGACACGGAGTACCAAAGACTCCCAACCCTCTGGGAGAAGAAATTCCTCCTCACCTCAGTCTTAAATCGGCTCCCCTTTATTCGGAGACTCTGCCCTCTGATCCTGGACTCTCCCACTGAGGGGAAATATGCTCTCAGCATTTACCCTGCCAAACACCTTCAGAATCCAACATGTTTCAATGACATCACCTCGCATTCTTCCAAATTCCAATGTGTAGAGTGCCGACCTGTTTAACCTTAGCCCACATTGCAATCCCTCCAGACCTGGGATCATCCGAGTGAACTTTCACTGAACTGCGTTGAATGAAAGAATATCTTTCCTTCATTAAGGGGAACATAACTGCACACGGTGATCCAGATGTGCACAAGTATCTGCAAAGGCCCTTTGTGTTGCAGCTTTCTGCAGTTTTCTCCATTTCAATAATACTCTGTTCTTTTGTTCTACTTTCCAAAGTGAAGAGCTCCACATTTTCCCACATTATACTCCATTTGCCAACATTTTGCCCCTTACTTAACCTCTCAATATCTCTGCAAACTATTATATTGGTATTGCAGGCAGCCCAGAGAAGGTCATAGATATATCTCATAAACAGTTGTGATCCCAGCACTGATCCTGTGGAATCCACAGGTTCCAGGTCACCTACTTGAAAAAGAACCTCTTTTGTCCCCACTTGCTGTTTCCTGCCCATTATCAGCTCTCTGTCTGTGCCAATATACTTTTATTTTCTTTATTCTGTCACGGGTGTGGGAGATACAGGCAAGGCCAGCATTTGTTCCCTCTCCCTGGTTGCCCTCGAACTGAGTCGTTTTTTCAGAGTCAACCCCATTGCTGTGGGTCTGGAGTCACATGTAGGCCAGACCGGGTAAGGACGGCAGATTTCCTTCCCTAAAGGACATTAGTGACCCAGATGGGTTTCCATGACAATCGACAATGGGTTTCACGGTCCCGATTAGGCTAATTCCAGATTTGTTATTGAATTCAAATTTCACCATCTGCAGTGACAGGATTCGATCCCAGGTCCCCAGAGTATGACTCTGGGTCCCTGGATTACTAGCCCAGCGACAATATCACTACGCCAACATCTCCCTAGCTCCAACACCATGGGTTCTTGTCTTATCACTTACCTCTTCTGAGGTACCTTGGCGAACGCCTTCTGGAATTCCAAATACATCACATCTACTGGTTCCCCTCTATCCACTCTGGTTGAGACATCCTCAAAAAATTCTAATAAATGAGTCAGACTCAATTTCCATTTTATGAAGCCACACTGACTCTGTTTGATTGGATTATGATTTTCCAAATGTGCTCCAATATTCCCTTAATCATTGATTCCAACATTTTTCAACAGACGTTTGGCTATTCAGCCTATAGTTAGCTGCCTTTTGCCTCCTTCCATTTTGAATAGCGGTGACACATTGCCAGGTTTCCAATCCTCTGGTATTTCTCCAGAATCAAAGAATTTTTGGAAAATTACACCTAATGCATCCACTATCTCTGTAGCTGCTTCTTTGAGGATCCGAGGATGGAATCCATCAGGGCCAGGGGGGCAGATCTGCCATTCGGCCCATCTGCCTAATGCTAATCCTCCAGTGATGGGGATGCTATTTAATTCCTTCCCCATATTCTTTAGTGTTAATGGGATGTTTGAAATCTCTTCCATCGGAAAGACTAATGCAAAATATCTGTTTAACTCCTCTGTCAATTGCTTATTGCCCAAAACTATCTCCCCAAATTCATTTTCTAAGGGATCTCTGTCCCCCACCGCGCTGATCCAGTATGCACCCCACTTAGGTCCCACACCTCCACCCTATCCCCATAACCCTGTAACCCCACCCAACCTCCAAGGACACTAAGGGGCAATTTATCATGGCCAATCCACTTAACTTGCACATCTTTGGACTGTGGGAGGAAACCGGAGCACCCGGAGGAAACCCACGCAGACACGGGGAGAATGTTCAGACTCCGCACAGACAGTGACCCAAGCCGGGAATCGAACCTGGTATGGTGAAGCAACAGTGCTAACCACTGTGCTACCGTGCTGTCCGCCCCCACACCCTGGACAGGGCACTGCCCCCCCCACCCTCGCACCGCCCCCCCCACCCTCGCAGTCCCCCCGCACCCTCGCACCGCCCCCTACACCCTCGCACTGCCCCCCCCACCCTCGCACTCCCCCCCACCCTCGCACTGCCCCCCACCCTCGCACTCCCCCCCCCACCCTCGCACTCCCCCCCACCCTCGCACTCCCCCCCACCCTCGCACTGCCCCCCACCCTCGCACTGCCCCCCCACCCTCGCACTCCCCCCCACCCTCGCACTGCCCCCCCACCCTCGCACTGCCCCCCCTCCCTCGCACTGCCCCCCCCACCCTCGCACCGCCCACCGCACCCACGCACCGCCCCCCCACCCTCGCAGTCCCCCCCCGCCCTCGCACTGCCCCCCGCACTGCCCCCCCGCACCCTCGCATTTGCCCCCCCACCCTCGCACTGCCCCCGCACCCTCGCATTGCCCCCCCACCCTCGCACTGCCCCCCCACACCCTCGCATTGCCCCCCCCACCCTCGCACCGCCCCCCCACCCTCGCACTGCCCCCCCCTCGCACTGCCCCCCCACACCCACGCACTGCCCCCCAACCCTCGCACTGCCCCCCACCCTCGCACTCCCCCCCCACCCTCGCACTGCCCCCCCACACCCACGCACTCCCCCCCACCCTCGCACTGCCCCCCCACACCCACGCACTGCCCCCCCACACTCGCACTCCCCCCCCAACCCTCGCACTGCCTGCCCCCCACCCTCGCACTCTCCCCCCCACCCCTCGCACTGCCCCCCACCCTCGCACTGCCCCCCCCACCCTCGCATTGCCCCCCCACCCTCGCACTGCCCCCCACCCTCGCCCTGCCCCCCCACCCTCGCACTGCCCCCCCCCCCCCCTCGCACTGCCCCCCACCCTCGCACTGCCCCCCCACCCTCGCACTGCCCCCTACACCCTCGCACTGCCCCCCCACCCTCGCACTGCCCCCTACACCCTCGCATTGCCCCCCACCCTCGCACTGCCCCCTACACCCTCGCACTGCCCCCCCCACCCTCGCACTGCCCCCTACACCCTCGC
>NC_052149.1:1112522-1237119 GCF_902713615.1 Scyliorhinus canicula
ACCTCTGACAGTGCGGCACTCCCTCAGTACTGACCCTCTGACAGTGCGGCACTCCCTCAGTACTGACCCTCTGACAGTGCGGCACTCCCTCAGTACTGACCCTCTGACAGTGCAGCACTCCCTCGTACTGACCCTCTGACAGTGCGGCACTCCCTCAGTACTGACCCTCTGACAGTGCGGCACTCCCTCAGTACTGACCCTCTGACAGTGCGGCACTCCCTCAGTACTGACCCTCTGACAGTGCGGCACTCCCTCAGCTGACCCTCTGACAGTGCGGCACTCCCTCAGTACTGACCCTCTGACAGTGCAGCACTCCCTCAGTACTGACCCCTGACATGTGCAGCACTCCCTCAGTACTGACCCTCTGACAGTGCGCACTCCCTCAGTACTGACCCTCTGACAGTGCCGCACTCCTCAGTACTGACCCTCTGACAGTGCGCAGCACTCCTCAGTACTGACCCTCTGACAGCGCAGCACTCCCTCAGTACTGACCCTGACAGTGCAGCACTCCCTCAGTACTGACCCTGACAGTGCAGCACTCCCTCAGTACTGACCCTCTGACAGTGCGCACTCCCTCAGTACTGACCCTCTGACAGTGCGCACTCCCTCAGTACTGACCCTCTGACAGTGCGGCCTCCCTCAGTACTGACCCTCTGACAGTGCGGCTCCCTCAGTACTGACCCTCTGACAGTGCGGCACTCCCTCAGTACTGACCCTCTGACAGTGCGCACTCCCTCAGTACTGACCCTCTGACAGTGCAGCACTCCCTCAGTACTGACCCTCTGACAGTGCGGCACTCCCTCAGTACTGAGGGGTGATCTTTTCCCAGCAGTCTCAGTAAAGTTTTATTGATGGCAGTTTGGGATGAATTTCTTCCCCTGATTGAATTTTCTGAAAAGAATCTTTGTGAGCAATGCTCTAGGGCTGTGGAAAGTATTTAACGCCCAGCAATTTGGGGGTCTCCTGCTGTACCTTTTTGGTGTATAATGTGGTCTAAAGAATTGATGATGGCTGTCCCAAATTCACACATTTCATTCAGAGGAGTATTTGTCACCGTAAAATTCACCTGGAACTGTTGTTCATGTTTTTCCTTGGCAGCCACATGATAGAGCAGTTTGTCCATGGGACAAATAATTCCTTCTGTGGGAAGTTGGGACGTAGATGTGAGGTGATTAGTCACAGGGAAGCCAACTGAAGCAGGAGCGACCAAAGACAGTGATAAACATGGTCACCAACCTTGATTCTTGGTCAAGGAGAATCTGCCAAAACCCACTGTTGGCATCTAGCTTTGCAAAAGAAACACTTTGGACCACTTCACTCACATCCACCAGAGGCATCGTGTGGAGCTCTGTCCAGTTTTATTTAATGGTGTCAGGTCAACATACAGCCTGAATTTACCATTTAATTCAGGGATTGTCACTGAACCATCTCTATCCCGGCACTGAAACAAGGGCGATCAGTCCCTAAGGCAGCATCCTATCGCTCAGGGGGTTGCCCCCTCCTAAGGGTAAACAAGCTGATAGGTTTGCTATCTGAGAGTAAAGGGACGTAATTCTCACTTTTGAGCTTTCCCAGTTCTCTGAATGACGGAGGAAATTTCAATCCTAAACACAGGTTTGGTGTGAGCTTGTGTTCGAATTGCTGACACCTGGCCCTGCAGAGTTGGAAAAGTTGCTGATTGTGTCAGATATAAAGAATTTCAATAATTTCTTTATCTTTCTGTTTAAGGGTTGTTGTGACGTGGCCCTTCACTTTCAGGTCTCTGCCTCCCAGCCTTCATATTCCAATGCTGGATCTCAGACATCATTGAGCCAGTCCAATTTATTGATAAATTGTGACCCCTGTCCCAGTGTCCAGTTTGCATCCATCGATTTCCAGCCCTCCAGACTGGACCTGCTTGTTGGGATCTTTTATTAATCCCAGGAAATCCTTAGCCTCACTATCTTTACATCCATTTTCCTGTGCATTGGAATAGTTGGAAGCTCATTGCAACTTTCTTCCTGAAACTGTTCTCTGGATCTGCAGAATTGTATAAAATGGCTGCCCCCTGCTGGACAGTTTGGCACTGATCTGGAACATGATCAATTAGGCAGAAGGGGTCTTCACGCCATTCAGCTGTTTAGCCAAGCGTTTTGGGGGCTTCGAGCTGGAGGACCTTTCAGCCGACCTATTTTGAAACCTCAACAGTCTACCCAGAGAACACCCTCATTCTGCTTACAAACTGTCTCCAATGTTGAATTCTCCTGGGTTTGTACCTCGCAAGCATGCTGTCTACACTGTGGTTATGAATTAACTTGAAGTTAAAATTTCCATAGCAACAACTGTTGGCCAGTCTATAAAATAATTTAAAAACAAATTGATGGATTCACCCAGTCTCTGGCTCCTCTACTTTCAATCTCGTCCCCTTTACTGACTGCATTCTTCTTCCAGCGAAAGTAATTATTTAAGGTCCTCAAATCTTCCTCTAACGATGCAGAGGTCTCCTTGGCTCATGAGAACATCATCAGCTATGTCCCCAATTGCACATAGAAGTGTACTAACCTGGTGTGTTTGTTCGCTCTCTTGTACTCCCAAAGCTTTGTTAAAAATTAACTGACAGGATGTGGGTGTCTCTGGTTTGGCCAATGTTTATTGCCCATCAGAGGGTGGCTGTGAACTGCCTTCTGGACCCAGTGCAGTCTCTGAGGTGTAGGTACACCTACTATGCTGTTAGGGAAGGAGTACCAGGATGTTGCCCTCACGACTTGTAGCATCTTGTCGATGGTACGCACAGCTGCTATTGTGTGTCAGTGGTGGAGGGTTTGAATGTTTGTGGAAGGGGAGCAATCGAGCGGGGCTGCTTTGTCCTGGATGGTGTTGAGCTTCTGGAGTGTTGTTGGAGCTGCACTCATCCAGGCAAGTGGGGAGTATTCCATCACACTCCTGACTTGGGCCTTGTAGATGGTGGACAGGCTTTCGAGAATCAGGAGGGGAGTTGCTCACCGTGGGATTCCTAAACTTTGACCTATCCTGGTAGCCACAGTATTAATGTGGTTAGTCCGGATCAGATTCTGATTAATGGTAACCCCCACGATGTTGAGTGGGGGGGATTCAGCGATGGTAATGCTATTGAATGTCAAGGGGCGATGGTTAGATCCTCTCTTGTAGGAGATGGCCATTGCCTGGGGCTTGTGTGGTGTGAATGTAACTTGCCCCCTGTCAGCCTCAAGCCTGGATATTGTCCAGGTCTTGCTGCATTTGGACAGGGACTGCTTCATTATCTGAGGAGATGTGAATGGTGCTGAACATTGTGCAGTCATCCGCAAACATCCCCACTTCTGACCTTATAATGGAAGGGAGGCCATTGATGAAGCAGCTGAAGATGGCTGGGGCTGAGGACACGACCCTGAGGAACCCCTGCAGTGATATTCTGGAGCTGAGATGATTGACCTCCAACCACCACAATCATCTTCCTTTGTGCCGGGTATGACTCCAACCAGCGGAGAGTTTCCCCCCCTGATTTCCATTGACTCCAGTTTAGCTCGGGCTCCTTGATGCCATATTCGGTCAAATGCTGCCTTGATGTCAAAGGGCAGTCACTCTCACCTCACCCCTGGCATTCAGCTCTATTGTCCATGTTTGAACCAAGGCTGTAATGAGGTCAGGAGCTGAGTGACCCTGGCAGAGCCCAAACTGAGTGTCCATGAGCTGGTTATTGCTGAGTAAGTGCCGCTTGATAACACTGCTGATGACTCCTACCATCACTTTGCTGATAATGGAGAGTAGACTGATAGGGTGGTAATTGGCTGGGTTGGATTTGTCCTGTTCTCTTGTGTACAGGACATACCTGGGTAATTCCACATTGCTGGGTAGATGCCAGTGTTGTAGCTGTACTGGAACAGCTTGGCTAGGGGTGCGGCAAGTTCTGGAGCACAAGTCTTCAGTACTATTGCTGGGATATTATCAGGGCCCAGAGCCTTTTGCAGTATCCAGTGCCGACAGCTGTTTCATATCATGTAGAGTGAATTGAATTGGCTGAAAACTGGCGCCTGTGATTCTGGGGACCTCCAGAGGAGACCGAGATGGATCATCCACTCGGCACTTCTGTTCATACACTTCAAATGGGCAGGTGTCTCCAGAGTTCCCATCACTGTGCGGTTCCTCGATTCGTTGGAAGGTCTGTGGAAGCACGAGTACCTGCTCAGTGATGGCAGGCAATGTGAGTGATTCATTCACTGTCCCCGGACGAAGTACATCTTAGAACATAGAACATTACAGCGCAGTACAGGCCCTTCGGCCCTCGATGTTGCGCCGACCTGTAAAACCACCCCAAAGCCCATCTACACTATTCCCTTATCGTCCATATGCCTATCCAATGACCATTTGAATGTGTTTAGTGTTGGCGAGTCCACTACTGTTGCAGGCAGGGCATTCCACGCCCTTAGTACTCTCTGAGTAAAGAACCTACCTCTGACATCTGTCCTATATCTATCTCCCCTCAATTTAAAGCTATGTCCCCTCATGCTGGACATCACCATCCGAGGAAAAAGGCTCTCGCTGTCCACCCTATCTAATCCTCTGATCATCTTGTATGCCTCAATTAAGTCACCTCTTAACCTTCTTCTCTCTAACGAAAACAGCCTCAAGTCCTTCAGCCTTTCCTCATATGATCTTCCCTCCATACCAGGCAACATCCTTATAAACCTCCTCTGTACCCTTTCCAATGCTTCCACATCCTTCCTATAATGTGGCGACCAGAATTGCACGCAATGCTCCAAATGCGGCCGCACCAGAGTTTTGTACAGCTGCAACATGACCTCATGGCTCCGAAATCCGGGTTAGCACTGCTGCCTCACAGCGCCAGGGACCCGGGTTAGCACTGCTGCCTCACAGTGCCAGGGACCCGGGTTAACACTGCTGTCTCAGTGCCAGGGACCCGGGTTAACACTGCTGTCTCACAGTGCCAGGGACCCGGGTTAACACTGCTGCCTCACAGTGCCAGGGACCCGGGTTAACACTGCTGTCTCACATTGCCAGGGACCCGGGTTAACACTGCTGCCTCACAGTGCCAGGGACCCGGGTTAGCACTGCTGCCTCACAGCGCCAGGGACCCGGGTTAACACTGCTGCCTCACAGTGCCAGGGTCCCGGGTTAACACTGCTGTCTCACAGTGCCAGGGACCTGGGTTAACACTGCTGCCTCACAGTGCCAGGGACCCGGGTTAACACTGCTGCCTCACAGTGCCAGGGACCCGGGTTAACACTGCTGCCTCACAGTGCCAGGGACCCGGGTTAACACTGCTGTCTCACAGTGCCAGGGACCCGGGTTAGCACTGCTCCCTCACAGTGCCAGGGACCCGGGTTAACACTGCTGTCTCACAGTGCCAGGGACCCGGGTTAACACTGCTGTCTCACAGTGCCAGGGACCCGGGTTAACACTGCTGCCTCACAGTGCCAGGGACCCGGGTTAACACTGCTGCCTCACAGTGCCAGGGACCCGGGTTAACACTGCTGCCTCACAGTGCCAGGGACCCGGGTTAACACTGCTGCCTCACAGTGCCAGGGACCCAGGTTAACACTGCTGTCTCACAGTGCCAGGGACCTGGGTTAACACTGCTGTCTCACAGTGCCAGGGACCCGGGTTAACACTGCTGTCTCACAGTGCCAGGGACCCGGGTTAACACTGCTGTCTCAGTGCCAGGGACCCGGGTTAACACTGCTGCCTCACAGTGCCAGGGACCCGGGTGTTCCTCAGGTGAATGCAGCAGTGCTCTGAAAGCTCGTGTTTGAAACAAACCTATTGGACTTTAACCCGGTGTTGTAAGACTTCTTACTGTGCTCACCCCAGTCCAACGCCGGCATCTCCACATCATGGTTCCGAGGTTGATGCTGCAAGACCATTGGTGTGGGAGGTACCTGAGACAGCAAGATCATTGGTGAAGCCGACCTGCTGGTTCCACCCAGTAAGGCGGAGTATAAGAGTCTGTGTTTCCCTAGCTGCTACATTCTGTACCTGCGCTGCTGGGGGAAACATCTAATCCAATCAAGCCTTCAATTGTCATCCAACCTCACTTCTGGAGTTATTGATCGTGCAATAATTTATTGGACTAGATTTTGAAGAATGGAGCTCTGAATCCAGCCGGAGTGTCTGCAACGCAGCCCCAAGCGGCAAAGTCAGCGGCAACTTTCAAACACTGGCTGGCGTGTTTCAACGGGTACCTCAGGACGGCGACAACTACACCCACGGAGGACCAGAAGATGCAAGTTCTCCACTCGAGGGTGAGCCCAGAGATCTACACCCTCATCGAGGATGTGGACGATGTCGAGGCTGCGAGGTCCCTGTTGAAAGGACACAATATTCGCCCAGTGAACCAGGTCTACGTCCGACATCTGCTGGCGACGAGCCGACAAATCCCCAGGGGTAATCGCCAGACGAATTCTACCGTGCTATCCTGGTACTAGGTAGGAACTGTGGCTGTCCGCAAGTTTCAGCCAGCGACCACACAGAACTTTTAATTGTTTGCAGGTATGCTGTCCTCCCAAATCCGCCAGCGGCTGCTGGAGAAAGAGACGCTAGGCCTACAGGAGG
The DNA here is from genome assembly GCF_902713615.1 of Scyliorhinus canicula. Taxonomy (NCBI): domain Eukaryota; kingdom Metazoa; phylum Chordata; class Chondrichthyes; order Carcharhiniformes; family Scyliorhinidae; genus Scyliorhinus; species Scyliorhinus canicula. The sequence continues at coordinate 1,119,090 of NC_052149.1, forward strand.
TACGGGCCCTCGCTAGCTCCCTGGATGTAGATTCCCAAAACGCCCGTGCGTACGTCCCCGACCGCGCGGCAGCCCCTTGGGCAGCGTGGACCCCCCCCCCCCCCCCCCCCCCCCCGCGGCCGACTCCGATGCATCCCCCATCCCCCCACAAGCTTGTGCCTCACGGCTACCAGGCAACCCCGGGGGGCCCCGCTGCTATTTTTGCGGGCAAGCCAATCACCCCCGGCAGCGCTGCCCAGCCCGCTCCTCCACCTGCAAAGGCTGTGCCAAAAAGGGGCATTTTGTGGCAGTATGCCAGGCTCGGGCGGTCGCCGCTGTCTCCGGAGGGAAAACTGGGGCCGTCCCAACAACTCCACAGACCACGTGCGGCCCGTGGGCGCCGCCATCTTCAATTTCCTGAGCCACATGCGGGCAGCGGGCGTCGCCATCTTGTTCCCCAGGGACCACGTGTGATGCTTGGGCGCCGCCATCTTGCCCACCCCCAGCCATGTGCGACCCCTGGCGCCGCCATCTTGCCCACCCCCAGCCATGTGCGACCCCTGGCGCCGTCATCTTGGCTGGAGTCTCAGGACCCCGATACGGATGACCGCACACCGCCCGAGGAAAATCTTCAGCTTCTACAACGACTCGCCTGTTGTGACCCTGGACCAGTCTCGGCCCCGAACGCTCACGACCGCGACGACGACCGTGCTCATCAACGGGCATTAATCATCCTGCCTGATCGACTCCGGGAGCACAGAGAGCTTCATACACCCCAACACGGTAAGGCGCTGCTCCCTCCCTATACACCCAGTTAACCAAAGAATCTCCCTAGCCTCCGGGTCTCACTCTGTCGAGATCAAGCGGCTCTGCGTAGCGAACCTCACGGTCCAGGAAAGGGAATTAAAACATTTCCGACTCTATGTCCTCCCTCACCTCTACCCTGCCACGTTCCAGGTATTGGACTTCCTAAGCAATCTCCAGAGCTGAACATAGAACAGAGAAAAATACAGCGGAGAACAGGCCCTTCGGCCAACGATGTTGTGCTGAACGTTTGTTCTAGATTAATCATAGATTATGATAGAATTTAAAGTGCAGAAGGAGGCCATAAGGCCCATCGAGTCTGCACCGGCTCTTAAAAAGAGCACCCTAGCCAAGGTCAACACCTCCACCCTATCCCCATAACCCAGTAACCCCACCCAACACTAAGGGCAATTTTGGACACTAAGGATAATTTATCATGTCCAATCCACCTAACCTGCACATCTTTGGACTGTGGGAGGAAACCGGAGTACCCGGAGGAAACCCACGCACGCACGGGGAGGATGTGCAGACTCCGCACAGACAGGGACCCATCTGGAATCGAACCTGGGACCCTGGAGTTGTGAAGCAATTGTGCTACGGTGCTGCCCTTAAGAACAAATTAATCGACACTCCATTATTCTACCCTAATCCATGTACCTATCCAATAGCCGCTTGAAGGTCCCTAATGTTTCTGACTCAACTACTTCCACAGGCAGTGCATTCCATGCCCCCACTACTCTCTGGGTAAAGAACCTACCTCTGACATCCCCTCTATATCTTCCACCATTTATCTTAAATTTATGTCCCCATGTAATGGTTTGTTCCACCCGGGGAAAAAGTCACTGACTGTCTACTCTATCTATTCCCCTGATCATCTTATAAACCTCTATCAAGTCGCCCCTCATCCTTCTCCGTTCTAATGAGAAAAGGCCTAGCACCCTCAACCTTTCCTCGTATGACCTACTCTCCATTCCAGGCAACTTCCTGGTAAATCGCCTTTGCACCTTTTCCAAAGCTTCCACATCTTTCCTAAAATGAGGTGACCAGAACTGCACACAGTTCTCCAAATGTGGCCTGACCAAGGTTTTGTACAGCTGCATCATCACCTCACGGCTCTTAAATTCAATCCCTCTGCTAATGAACGCTAGAACACCATAGGCCTTCTTCACAGCTCTATCCACTTGAGTGGCAACTTTCAAAGATCTATGAACATAGACCCCAAGATCTCTCTGCTCCTCCACATTGCCAAGAACCCTACCGTTAACCCTGTGTACTGCATTCATATTTGTCCTTCCAAAATGGATAACCTCACTTTTCAGGGTTAAACTCCATCTGCCACTTCTCAGCCCAGCTCTGCATCCTATCTATGTCTCTTTGCAGCCGACAACAGCCCTCCTCACTATCCACAACTCCACCAATCTTCGTATCGTCTGCAAATTTACTGACCCACCCTTCAACTCCCTCATCCAAGTCATTAATAAAAATTACAAACAGCAGAGGACCCAGAACTGATCCCTGCGGTACACCACTGATAACTGGGCTCCAGGCTGAATATTTGCCATCCACCACCACTCTCTGTCTTCTATCGGTTAGCCAGTTTGTTATCCAACTGGCCAAATTTCCCACTATCCCATGCCTCCTTACTTTCTGCATAAGCCTACCATGGGGAACCTTATCAAATGCCTTACTAAAATCCATGTACACAACATCCACTGCTTTACCTTCATCCACATGCTTGGTCACCTCCTCAAAGAATTCAATAAGACTTGTAAGGCAAGGCCTACCCCTCACAAATCTGTGCTGACTATCCCTAATCAAGCAGTGTCTTTCCAGATGCTCAGAAATCCTATCCCTCAGTACCCTTTCCATTACTTTGCCTACCACCAAAGTAAGACTAACTGGCCTGTAATTCCCAGGGTTATCCCTATTCCCTTTTTTGACCAGGGGCACGACATTTGCCTCTCTCCAATCCCCTGGTACCACCCCTGTTGACAGTGAGGACGAAAAGATAATTGCCAACGGCTCTGCAATTTCATCTCTTGCTTCCCATAGAATCCTTGGATATATATCCCATCAGGCCCGGGGACTTGTCTATCCTCAAGTTTTTCAAAATGCCCAACACATCTTCCTTCCTAACAAGTATCTCCTCCAGCTTACCAGTCTGTTTCACACTGTCCTCTCCAACAATATGGCCCCTCTCGTTCGTAAATACTGAAGAAAAGTATTCGTTCAAGACCTCTCCTATCTCTTCAGACTCAATACACAATCTCCCGCTACTGTCCTTGATCGGACCTACCCTCGCCCTAGCCATTCTCATATTTCTCACATATGTGTAAAAGGCCATGGGGTTTTCCTTGATCCTACCCGCCAAAGATTTTTCATGCCCTCTCTTAGCTCTCCTAATCCCTTTCTTCAGTTCCCTCCTGGCTATCTTGTATCCCTCCAGAGCCCTGTCTGAACCTTGTTTCCTCAGCCTTACATAAGTCTCCTTCTTCCTCTTAACAAGACATTCAACCTCTCTTGTCAACCATGGTTCCCTCACTCGGCCATCTCTTCCCTGCCTGACAGGGACATACATATCAAGGACACGTAGTATCTGTTCCTTGAACAAGTCCCACATTTCACTTGTGTCCTTCCCTGACAGCCGATGTTCCCAACTTATGCACTTCAGTTCTTGTCTGACAACATCGTATTTACCCTTCCCCCAATTGTAAACCTTGCCCTGTTGCACGCACCTATCCCTCTCCATTACTAAAGTGAAAGTCACAGAATTGTGGTCACTATCTCCAAAATGCTCCCCCACTAACAAATCTATCACTTGCCCTGGTTCATTACCAAGTACCAAATCCAATATGGCCTCCCCTCTGGTCGGACAATCTACATACTGTGTTAGAACATAGAACATAGAACATTACAGCGCAGTACGGGCCCTTCAGCCCTCGATGTTGCGCCGACCTGTGAAACCCCTCTAAAGCCCATCTACACTATTCCCTTATCGTCCATATGTCTATCCAATGACCATTTGAATGCGTTTAGAAAAGCTTCCTGGACACACTGCACAAACACCACCCCATCCAAACTATTTGATCTAAAGAGTTTCCACTCAATGTTTGGGAAGTTGAAGTCACCCATGACTACTACCCTGTGACTTCTGCACCTTTCCAAAACCTGTTTCCCAATCTGTTCCTCCACATCTCTGCTGCTATTGGGGGGCCTATAGAAAACTCCCAACAAGGTGACTGCTCCTTTCCTATTTCTGACTTCAACCCATATTACCTCAGTAGGCAGATCCCCCTCGAACTGCCTTTCTGCAGCTGTTATACTATCTCTAATTAACAATGCCCCCCCCCCCCACCTCTTTTACCATCCTCCCTAATCTTGTTGAAACATCTATAACCAGGAACCTCCAACAACCATTTCTGCCCCTCTTCTATCCAAGTTTCCGTGATGGCCACCACATCGTAGTCCTAAGTACCTTATTAACCTTTAAGTTCGGTGGCCTTATACCGCCCCCCCCCCCCCCCCCCCCCCCACCCCCCACTGTCTGCAACCTCGCGACCCTCAAGGTTGACCCGCCTTCCCTTTTTGTGAACCTCACCCCGGATTGCAAACCCATCGCCACCAGAAGCAGACGGTACAGTGCCCAGGACCGGACCTTCATTAGGTTGGAGGTCCAGCGGTTACTGAGGGAAGGTATTATCGAGGGCAGCAACAGCCCCTGGAGAGCTCAGGTAGTGGCTGTAAAGACCGGGGAGAAGCATAGGATGGTCATCGATTATAGTCAGACCATCAACAGGTATACGCAGCTCGCACGTACCCTCTCCCCCGCATATCTGATTTGGTCAATCAGATTACACAATACAAGGTCTTTTCCATGTCCGCCTACCACCAGCTCCCCATCCGCTCTAGTGACCGCAAACACACTGCATTCGAAGCAGATGGGCGGCTCTACCACTTTCTAAGGGTTCCCTTCGGTGTCACAAATGGAGTCTCGGTCTTCAAACGGGAGATGGACCGAATGGTTGACCGGTACAGTTTGCGGGCCACGTTTCTGTACCTCGATAACGTCACCATCTGCGGCAACGACCAGCAGGACCACGACACCAACCTCCGAAAATTCCTCCATGCCGCAAAAATCCTTAATCTAACCTACAACAAGGACAAATGTGTGTTCAGCACCGACCGTCTAGCCATCCACGGCTACGTAGTGCATGATGGAGTTGTAGGCCCAGATCCCAAACGCATGCACCCCCTCATGGGGTTTCCCTTCCCCAACTGCTCCAAGGCCCTGGAACGCTGCCTGGGATCTTTTTCATATTATGCCCAGTGGGTCCCCAATTATGCGGACAAGGCCCCCCCACTGATCCAATCCACGGTTTTTCCCCTGTTGGCAGAGGCCCGCCAGGCCTTCAGCCGCACCAAAGTGGACATTGCAAAGGCCACGATGCGCGCCATCAATGAATCCCTTCCCTTCCAAATCGAGAGCGACGCGTCCGATGTAGCTCTGGCGGCCACCCTCAACCAAGTGGGCAGGCCCGTGGCCTTCTTCTCACGCACCCTCCATGCTTCAGAAATCCACCATTGCTCAGTTGAAAAGGAGGCCCAGGCCGTAGTAGAAGCTGTGCGGCACTGGAGGCATTACCTGGCCGGCAGGAGATTCACTCTCCTCACTGACCAACGGTCGGTAGCCTTCATGTTCGATAATGCACAGCGGGGCAAGATAAAGAACGATAAGATCTTACGGTGGAGGATCGAACTCTCCACCTACAACTATGAGATCTTGTATCGTCCCGGGAAGGTGAACGAGCCCCTGATGCCCTATCCCGCGGCACATGTGTCAACGCACAAATGGACCGACTCTGGGCCCTCCACGAGGACCTCTGCCACCGGGGGTCACTCAATTCTTCCATTTTATCAAGACCCGCAACCTGCCCGACTCCATCGAGGAGGTCAGGACCGCCACCAGGATCTGCCAAATCTGCGCGGAGTGCAAGCCGCACTTCTACAGGCCAGAGAAAGCGCACCTGGTAAAGGCTTCCCCTCCCTTTGAACGCCTCAGTATGGGCTTCAAAGGGCCCCTCCCATCCACCGACCGCAACACGTATTCCCTGAACGTGATTGACGAGTACTCCCTGTTCCCATTCGCCATCCCCTGCCCCGATATGACCGCAGCCACCGTCATTAAAGCCCTCCATCGTTACCCTGTTCGGATTCCCCGCCTACATTCACAGCGATGGGGGGTCCTCCTTCATGAGCGACGAACTGCGTCAATTCTTGCTCAGCAAGGGCATTGCCTCCAGCAGGACGACCGGTTACAACCCCCTGGGAAACGGGCAGGTAGAGAGGGAGAACGGGACGGTCTGGAAGACCATCCTACTGGCCCTACTGGCCAGGAATCTCCCAGTCTCCCGCTGGCAGGAGGTCCTCCCCGATGCTCTCCACTCCATCCGATCACTACTGTGTACTACGACAAACAAAACACCTCATGAACATCTCCTTGTCTTCCCTAGGAAGTCCTCCTCCGGGACCTCGCTCCCAACCTGGCTGGCAGCTCCTGGACCCATCCTGCTCCGCAAACACGTGCGGGCGCACAAATCGGACCCATTGGTCGAGAGGGTCCACCTCCTTCACGCTAACCCTCAGTACGCCTACGTGGCGTACCCCGACGGCCAACAGGATAGGGTCTCCCTATGGGACCTGGCACCCGCTGGATCCACCCCCCCCCACCCAAACCCCCCCCCCACCACTTACCCCACCCTCCCTCCCACCGGCGCACCCCCCCCCCCACCCTCCCTCCCACCGGCGCACCCCACGGCCACCCCCTTCCCAGGTGGATCAGTTCTCCCACTGGTCCCACCCAGGGGTGATGAAGTTGCCGAAGAAGCCGAAGCCACGCTCCCGGAGTCGGATGCCCGAGTCGGCGGCTGCATCACCTCCGAAACTGCGACGATCACAGAGGGCGACCCGGGCCCCCGATCGACTAATTGCTGCATTTTGATATGTACATGTAAATAAATACTGTAAATAGTTGTGACATGTAACAAGGCAAAACACTGTACCACCGACGTGCACCACCTTAATCGCAACCTCTACCACTGTATAACGCAAGACCACCACCCCCGCCGGACTGTTTTTTTTTAACCGGGGGTGAATGTGGTAGTTGGTATTAGGGGTATTACGGTACCCAGGTTGATGCTGTAAGACCATTGGTGTGGGAGGTACCTGAGACAGCAAGATCATTGGTGAAGCCTGCCTGCTGGTTCCACCCAGTAAGGCAGCGGTGGAGTTGTGGATAGTGCTGAAGAATGTTATAGGATACAGAGGGACATAGATAAGCTGCAGAGCTGGGCTGAGAGGTGGCAGATGGAGTTTAATGCGGAAAAGTGTGAGGTGGTTCACTTTGGAAGGAGTAACAGGAATGCAGAGTACTGGGCTAATGGCAAGATTCTTGGTAGTGTGGATGAACAGAGAGATCTCGGCATCCAGGTACATAAATCCCTGAAAGTTGCCACCCAGGTTAATAGGGCTGTTAAGAAGGCATATGGTGTGCTATCCTTTATCAGTAGGGGGATTGAGTTTCGGAGGATTTGAGCACCAGAGTAATTAACTCTGGTGCGGCCGCTCCTGGAGTACTGCGTGCAGTTCTGGTCACCACATTATAGGAAGGATGTGGAAGCTTTGGAAAGGGTTCAGAGGAGATTTACTAGGATGTTGCCTGGTATGGAGGGAAGGTCTTACGAGGAAAGGCTCAGGGACTTGAGGTTGTTTTCATTAGAGAGGAGAAGGCTGAGAGGTGACTTAATAGAGACATATAAGATAGTCAGAGGGTTAGGTAGGGTGGACAGTGAGAGTCTTTTTCCTCGGATCGTGATGACCAACACGAGGGGACATAGCTTTAAATTGAGGGGAGGTAGATATAGGACAGATGTCAGAGGCAGTTTCTTTACTCAGAGAGTAGTAGGGGTGTGGAACGCCCTGCCTGCAACAGTAGTAGACTCGCCAAATTTAAGGTTATTTAAGTGGTCACTGGATAGACATATGGATGAAAATGGAATAGTGTAGGTCAGATAGGCTTCAGATGGTTTCACAGGTCGGCGCAACATCGAGGGCCGAAGGGCCCGTACTGCGCTGTAATGTTCTATGTTCTATAAGAGCCTGTGTCTCCCCAGCTGCTGCATTCTGTACCTGAGCTGCTGGGGGAACATCTAGTCCAATAAAGCCTTCAATTGTCATCCAATCTCGCTTCTGGAGTCATTGATCGAGCATCACCTTGATACTGTGTCTGTTATATTACAATTATTCCCACACTGCCGAGATTGTGTGGCTGTAATATTACAATCGTGCCCACACTTCCATGGCACTGTGGTTGTAATATTACAATCGTGCTCACACTTCCATGGCACTGTGGTTGTAATATTACAATCGCGCCCACATTGCAGTTATACTTTCATCAACTGTGAAGCACTTTGGGATATCCCACTGGGGTGAAATTTGCTTCAGAAATGTACGTTTTTTTTCTTTCTTAATGGACTGTGATTCTTGAAGTGAGATACAGTGTGCTCTGAATAGATGTTTGGTAATATGTGGCAGCATTCATTAACCAAGAAATCATGTGGGCAAATGTTTGTCCAAGCGAAAAGATGTATTTTTTTAGGGGGAGGGCGAAGGAGAGAGTCTCTGGGATTGAGGAAGGTACAAAGCTCTGGAACTTCTATTGAGAGTGGGCACACAGACTGTGTGTTGTGCAGAAGGAATCTGTGATGCGTGAGTCATGTTGACTTTCTGGGTTAAATGTGAAAGGAAAGCAAATAATCGGAGACAAACATTAAATTCTGGGGATTTCTGACGGTAATGCTGTCTGCAAAACTGCAGCGTTCTGTCAGGGAGGAACGTTTCTGACTGCATTACAATAATCTTCAAACATCTGGTTTTTGTGAAATTGGAATGGTAATGCATGCTAAAGAATTCCTTCTTTTTCTCTCTCCTTCGATCAACTCGGAGCTATTTCTCTCGGGAATCTGGAGTAATTTACTTCAGGTGTATGAACAGCACGGAGAGTATTTAGCAGTGCAGCCTCCACATGAGCTACCAAAACCGTTCAACTGTGGCAGCCTCTCAGTCTCTCTGTGAAGGGGTAGCTCAGTTAGAATTCACAAAATGCCAAGCTTTTGCATTGCCGCCGTAAAAATAAAGGTGGTTTTGATTATCCTTCAGCTGTGTGCTCTGAAAAATGTTTGTTTTCGCAAGGGTGTTAAGCACATTCTGCATTTTTTTTTATCTAAATCAGATAGTTTCCCAACTTTAGCTTTTTAAACCCAAAGCAAAATTATGTAAAAATTCAACCAACACTTTGGAAAGAAATAGAAATCCTGGTGAAACAAACTTTATCTCTATTTTTACGAAAAGCAACATTTCAAATCCAAACTTCAGACGAGCAGAAATAAAATCAACGCCAGGGCGTCCAAGGCAACATCTTCAATTTTTAACTTGAGAGTTGTGACTTACCCTCTGACCTGGATCGCCATGGGGACCTGGTGGGCCTGTCAGACCAGGGGAGCCTGGGAGACCCTAAAGCAAGGCAAAGAAAAGCCTTATGTAATGCACGACTGTGAAATCCATTCAGAGAGTTATCTGTCATGTGTACAGCAATCGATACTGCCATTCGGCAAAAATACAACCAACATATAATGTACAATACAGGAACAGACCATTCAGACCATCGACTTCCTGCTGCTCTTTCTACCCACATGGGCCTCCTCCCACCTCTTGTTCCTCTCGCACTATCAGCATCTCCTTCTATTCCTCCTGTGTTTATCCAGCTTCAATGTCTCAACACCATTCACATCGGCACATTGGGCTGAATAGCCTCCTCCATTGCGACCATTCTCTGATTCTGTAAGTTTCTCCTGAATCCACCATTGTTCTGTCTCCCTCACAAGTGGAAACATTTTCTTTTTTTAACTAAATTTAGAGTACCCAATTCTTTTTATTCCAATTAAGGGGCAATTTATGAGTGGTGGGGGTGAGACCCACGCAAACACGGGGAGAATGTGCAAACTCCATAGGGACAGTGACCCAGAGCCGGGATCAAACCCGGGTCCTCTGTGCCGTGAGGCAGCAGTGCTAAGCACTGTGCCACCCTGCCGCCCAAGCGGAAACATTTTCTTTACATCGACTGTATCTAAACATTTCAGAATTTTAAAGGTTTCCAACAGATCAGCCTCCAGCGCCCCCATTTCCTGATTGTATTAATCTTGTGAACCTTTTTTGATTTTTCTCCAATGGCTCAATGGTGGAATCTCCCCAAATTCTGTCAGGATGTGAGGCTCCGAGTGAAAACCGATGTGTATCTCTCCACAATCACAGGCCAGTTTCCAGACCAGCTTTCCCAGCTCTCGCTGCACAGAGTCTGGGGATGTGGTTTCTGTCATCACTCTGCCAGGGGCCTAACAGAGTCAGCAAGGCCGGCTCCACAGAGATCGGCCGCCATCTGCAAAGGGTGCCTCTTCCCAGCCCAACAGGCACAGACCATCCCCACAAGCTTTGGAATCAGAGGCATCCTTCCGATTCCTACCCTATTCCTCGCTGCGCGCCCCCTCCCCCCCCCCACCCCCACCCCAATTACAATGGACCAGGGTTCCCCCGGCAGAGCATTTCATTTTTGTTTACTTCTGCCCTACACTCTGTGTTTTCTCCGTCCGTCACAGCCTCCTCCTGTGCCCGTTGGGCGGGCAGTCCTGCAGCCTGAGTGGGTGCCACCTGCCCTCTGCTGCCCGTCACTCTGCAGCAGCCCCTCCCTCTGCTGCAGCCCCTCCCTCTGCTGCAGCCCGTCCCCCTACCCCAGCCCGTCCCTCTGCTGCAGCCCGTCCCCCTGCCCCAGCCCGTCCCTCTGCTGCAGCCCCTCCCTCTGCCCCAGCCCCTCCCTCTGCCCCAGCCCCTCCCTCTGCCCCAGCCCCTCCCTCTGCCCCAGCCCCTCCCTCTGCCCCAGCCCCTCCCTCTGCCCCAGCCCCTCCCTCTGCCCCAGCCCCTCCCTCTAGAACATAGAACATTACAGTGCAGTACAGGCCCTTTGATGTTGCTCCGACCTGTGAAACCCCTCTAAAGCCCATCTACACTATTCCCTTATCGTCCATATGCCTATCCAAAGACCATTTGAATGTGTTTAGTGTTGGCGAGTCCACTACTGTTGTAGGCAGGGCATTCCACACCCTTACTACTCTCTGAGTAAAGAACCTACCTCTGACATCTGTCCTATATCTATCTCACCTCAATTTAAAGCTATGTCCCCTCGTGCTGGACATCACCATCCGAGGAAAAAGGCTCTCGATGTCCACCCTATCTAATCCTCTGATCATCTTGTATGCCTCAATTAAGTCACCTCTTAACCTTCTTCTCTCTAACGAAAACAGCCTCAAGTCCTTCAGCCTTTCCTCGTAAGATCTTCCCTCCATACCAGGCTGCCATGGCAAGGATACCTATGATACAGGGGGGGGGTGGTGATGGATGGGGTGCAGGTCGCCATGTGGCCACCAGCGGAGAACAGGGATGTGTTCATTAACAGAAAGGGGACCTACTCCATGAACATTCAGGTGGTCTGTGACCACCGCATGAAGATCCTGCGTGTCTGTGCCCGGTACCCGGGCAGGGTATATGATGCATTTACCCTGGCACATTGTCCTTGTCTGCTGCGCCCCCATAATATTTCCCAGCAGAGGGGCGATGTGCTGGTGGAGGAGGGAGCAGAGGGGGAGCCCCCGGGAAGGACACCTCTCCAGATGAGGAGGATGGGGACGAAGAGGTCAACAGATGTGACCTGAGGGCTGGATATGGACCGGAGGCTGCATGGTGCCAACGACTTGGCCAGTGAGCAGGCAAGGCATTGATCACCGTACGTTTCACCAACTAGGGGGGTAGGGACTCTCTGAGCAGGGGTACTGGCACCACTGTACCACCCAACCTCACCACCCAGCACCCCCACCTCCCACACCACCTGACTACCTTACCTGCCACACCACCACATGCACAGCACCCTCCAACTGCGGCACAACGGGCTGGGCTCACACAGTTGCCTGTGGAAGCGGGTGTGATCAGTGCCATGGTGAATGATGACAACCCGCTCTGCGATGAGCTGTGAGCTCCGGATCGTTAGCCAATGTCTGACTCATGGCCACAGCTACACCCTCCACCTGGGTGGTCCCTGTACGCTTCACGGACACTCCCATGGACATATTGGGCAGCTGACGGCAGGGTGCCGAGTACGTCGGGGGGAAGATTTACACCCACCCGGGTTCACCGTTCCACCGGCCTTCGACCACAGTGCCAATCGGTCCCCTACACCACCCTGCGGCCACCAGCCTTCGACCACAGTGACACCCAGTCCCCTACACCACCCTGCGGCCACCAGCCTTCGACCACAGTGACACCCAGTCCCCTACACCACCCTGCGGCCACCAGCCTTCGACCACAGTGACACCCAGTCCCCTACACCACCCTGCGACCACCGGCCTTCGACCAGAGTGACACCCAGTCCCCTACACCACCCTGCGGCCACCGGCCTTCGACCACAGTGACACCCAGTCCCCTACACCACCCTGCGGCCACCGGCCTTCGACCACAGTGACTCCCAGTCCCCTACACCACCCTGCGGCCACTGGCCTTCGACCAGACTGACACCCAGTCCCCTACACCACCCTGCGGCCACCGGCCTTTGACCAGAGTGACACCCAGTCCCCTACACCACCCTGCGGCCACTGGCCTTCGACCAGACTGACACCCAGTCCCCTACACCACCCTGCGGCCACCGGCCTTTGACCAGAGTGACACCCAGTCCCCTACACCACCCTGCGGCCACCGGCCTTCGACCACAGTGACACCCAGTCCCCTACACCACCCTGCGGCCACCGGCCTTCGACCAGAGTGACACCCAGTCCCCTACACCACTCTGCGGCCACTGGACATAGAACAGAGGCATCTTGCATTTAGTGAGTTTAATTGTAACGGTGACATATAAGTGCCCTAGCCCCAATAACTATACTGTGCCCTGCACCCGTGCCAACTTACTAGGTGTCAAACTTCCTGTGGTGACGGGCCCTACCATTACGTCTCAGTGCCTCCCCAGACGGTACAGCAGGAATGGAGGCGGACTGCTGAGACTCCTGCCCTGCGACGTGGCTCCCTGTCGGCGTGCGTTTCCTGGGGCGGTCCGGCTTCGATGGGCCAGGCTGCTCAGCGGGCGTGCTGGATGGCATGGTGCCACCCTGTTCTGCCCGCTGCCCACCAGATGCACCAGGGACGGAACGGGGGGGGGGGGTGGAGTCCGAGTGTTCAGGGACCCCCCTTGCTGGGACGGACACGGCTGTGTGGTGCGCACCAGTCAGTGTCCCAGGAGCCTCATCGCTAAAATGCCCAACCGAGGGGAGTGTCTCTGTGATGGTGGGGGGGCGGGGTGACAGCAGTGACGCCAAGTCTGGGTCGTCATTGGTCACAGAGTCTGGTGGTTCCTGAGTCGAGCCCTGGGCCGGTGTTCTTTCTTTCGCCCCCATCTGAGGGGTACTGTTTGGTCTGTCTGGCCTCTGTGTATCACTGTCCTGGCATCACGGCCTCTGTGCTTCACTGTCCCGGCTTCACGGCCTCTGCGCATCACTGTCCCAGCTTCACGGCCTCTGTGCATCACTGTCCCGGCTTCACAGCCTCTGTGTGTCACTGTCCTGGCTTCACAGCCTCTGTGCGTCACTGTCCCAGCTTCACGGCCTCTGTGCATCACTGTCCCAGCTTCACGGCCTCTGTGCGTCACTATCCTGGCTTCACGGCCTCTGTGCGTCACTATCCTGGCATCACGGCCTCTGTGTATCACTGTCCTGGCTTCACGGCCTCTGTGTATCACTGTCCCAGCTTCACGGCCTCTGTGTATCACTGTCCCGGCTTCACGGCCTCTGTGCGTCACTGTCCCAGCTTCACGGCCTCTGTGTATCACTGTCCCGGCTTCACGGCCTCTGTGTATCACTGTCCCGGCTTCACGGCCTCTGTGTGTCACTGTCCTGGCTTCACGGCCTCTGTGTATCACTGTCCTGGCTTCACGGCCTCTGTGCGTCACTGTCCCAGCTTCACGGCCTCTGTGTATCACTGTCCCGGCTTCACGGCCTCTGTGCGTCACTGTCCCAGCTTCACGGCCTCTGTGTGTCACTGTCCTGGCTTCACAGCCTCTGTGTGTCACTGTCCTGGCTTCACGGCCTCTGTGTATCACTGTCCTGGCTTCACGGCCTCTGTGTATCACTGTCCCGGCTTCACAGCCTCTGTGTATCACTGTCCTGGCTTCACGGCCTCTGTGTATCACTGGCTTCACGGCCTCTGTGTGTCACTGTCCCAGCTTCACGGCCTCTGTGTATCACTGGTTTCACGGCCTCTGTGTGTCACTGTCCCAGCTTCACGGCCTCTGTGTCTCACTGTCCTGACTATCGTTCACGTCAGTGTCCATTGTCTCCCTTTGGGGCTGCGCTGTCCGCTGTGTCCGTCCATGTTCATCACTGTCCTGGGTCTCAGTCTTCTGTGCGTCCAATTCCTGGGTCCCAGTGATGGAGGAAGGCCGTCCTTGCCGTCTGCCCTCCCCGTGGTGGCATCCGTCCCTGTGGGCATCTGGACCTGGCACTTGTTGGGGGCGAGCAGTGCCAGACAGGCCGGGACGATCTGCGGCAGATACTGCAACACCCCCATGCAGCACACCCCCATGCAGCACACCCCCATGCAGCACACCCCCATGCAGCACACCCCCATGCAGCACACCCCCATGCAGCACACCCCCATGCAGTATCGTTACACACGCAGACTGGGGTGAGGGCGTGTAGTGGGGGGATGGCCAAATGGCGTGAAGGGGTGTGCTGGAGGGAGGGAGGGGGGGGGTGGGGGCGGAAGGCTGGTTTTGCACAATGGCCCAAACAGTTGGCTTTTAATGCAGAACAATGCCAGCAGCACGGGTTCAATTCCCGTACCGGCCTCCCCAAACAGGTGCTGGAATGTGGCGACTAGGGGCTTTTCACAGTAACTTCATTGAAGCCTATTTGTGACAATAAGTGACTATTATTATTATAAATGGGGTGAGGGGAGGGGGGTGTACGGGGGGGAATGGGGGGGATGGGGTATATGGGGGGAATGGTGGGGGATGGGGGAAGGGGGGGAGGGAGGTGTACGGGGGGGGTGGGGGGAGGGGGGTGTATGGGGGGAATGGTGGGGGATGGGGGGAGGGGGGAATGGTGGGGAGGGGGGTGTATGGGGGGAATGGGGGGAGGGGGGTGTACGGGGGGGTGGGGGTGTATGGGGGGGAATGGTGGGGGATGGGGGGAGGGGGGGAATGGTGGGGAATGGGGGAGGGGGGTGTACGGGGGGAATGGTGGGGGATGGGGGGAGGGGGGTTGTATGGGGGGAATGGTGGGGGATGGGGAGGGGGGGTGTATGGGGGGGAATGGGGGTGTAAGGGGGGGAATGGGGGGACTGGGGTGTACGGGGGGGAATGGTGGGGGGAGGGGGGTGTATGGGGGGGAATGGGGGGATGGGGGGAAGGGGTGTACGGGGGGAATGGGGGGGAGGGGGTGTACGGGGGGGAATGGGGGGGAAGGGGGTGTATGGGGGGAATGGGGGGGGAAGGGGGTGGAAGGGGGGAAGGGGGTGTACGGGGTGGAATGGGGGGGAAGGGGGGAGGGGGGTGTATGGGGGGGAATGGGGGGGAAGGGGGGGATGGGGGGAAGGGGGTGTATGGGGGGGAGGGGGGTGTACGGGGGGAATGGTGGGGAATGGGGGGAGGGGGGTGTACGGGGGGAATGGTGGGGGATGGGGGGAGGGGGGTGTATGGGGGGGAATGGTGGGGGTGTATGGGGGGGAATGGGGGGGGAGGGGGGTGTATGGGGGGGAATGGGGCGAATGGGGGGAAGGGGTGTACGGGGGGAATGGGGGGGAAGGGGGTGTACGGGGGGAATGGGGGGGAAGGGGGTGTATGGGGGGAATGGGGGGGGGAAGGGGGTGGAAGGGGGGGATGGGGGGGGAAGGGGGGGAAGGGGGGGGAAGGGGGGATGGGGGGAAGGGGGTGTACGGGGTGGAATGGGGGAGAAGGGGGGTGTATGGGGGGGAATGGGGGGGGAAGGGGGGGATGGGGGGAAGGGGGTGTATGAGGGGAAGGGGGGGACGGGGGGAATGGGGGGGAAGGGGGTGGAAGGGGGGGATGGGGGGAGGGGGGTGTATGGGGGGAATGGGGGGAGGGGGGTGTACGGGGGGGAATGGTGGGGAAGGGGGTGTACGGGGGGGAGGGGGGTGTTGGCAGGCAGGGGACTCTCACTTTGCTGGTGTGCCTCCGATCTGGCAAGGGGCAATCTCGCTTTCCCCACCTCCGCCAACGAGGTCCAGTGCCCTCTGCTCCAGGACTATGAGGGGGTGCAGTACAGGTGACCACCCTCCAGTTCTCGCACGCTCCCTGTGGTTGTGGGCGGTGGCAGCAGAGTTAGTCGGTACACAGCACCCCGCACAGATGTCGCCTAGATGGCGACATGGGAGCACTGAGCACCCGGCTATGGCAGCTCTCAGGGGTGTGTGCAGCCCAGGAGGGGTCAGGTGGGGGATTTGGCACCCCCCCCCCATGTGTGGGTGGTAGGGTTTGGGTGGTTCCAGGGGCATGTCTCGGTGTACTCACCCTGTCTGCCCCCGTCAGGTAATGCATCTTCTTGCGGCACTGCTCGGCCGTCTGTGGGGTGTGCCCCACCGCGCTTACCGCAACGCCCACCTCACACCAATTCCTCTGGACTGTGCTGGCAGGGTGCCAGTGGCCACGTCGATGGCACAGGATCGCCCTCCTATCTTTGACCGCGTCCAGCAGCGTCTCTAGGTCAAGGTCACGGAACCTCGGGGTGGCACGGTGGGGGGCGCCATCTCTGCGGGGTCGGGGGTTTGCGGTGCACGGGCACATTTTAATCTCCATGTCATCGGGGCTTCGCGGGATTGATGCCGGTATGACGCCCCCCCCGTGCTTCATGATGCCCCCGATTACAGATACCAGAATAAGCCGTCGGATCGGGCCCCTGACGTCATCGTAAAAAGCGACAGCGTTTATGACGGCGCGGGGATTTGGCGCGGGATGGGAGAATCCCGCTCGGGATTATTAACATATTTAAGACAAAGTTTCAGATCCTGGTGTACAGAACGGGGGCAGCTCGGGCTGTTCCACATACTGAGTGAAAACGGCCAACACAGCTCACAGTCCAGACACCATATCCCTGCCCACAGCTCACAGTCCAGACACCATATCCCTGTCCCACACCATATCCCTGTCCAACACCATATCCCTGTCCCACACCATATCCCTGTCCCACACCATATCCCTGCCCGACACCATATCCCTGTCCCACACCATATCCCTGTCCAACACCATATCCCTGTCCCACACCATATCCCTGTCCAACACCATATCCCTGTCCCACACCATATCCCTGTCCCACACCATATCCCTGTCCCACACCATATCCCTGTCCCACACCATATCCCTGCCCGACACCATATCCCTGTCCCACACCATATCCCTGTCCCACACCATATCCCTGTCCGACACCATATCCCTGTCCAACACCATATCCCTGTCCCACACCATATCCCTGTCCGACACCATATCCCTGTCCAACACCATATCCCTGCCCCACACCATATCCCTGTCCGACACCATATCCCTGTCCGACACCATATCCCTGTCCGACACCATATCCCTGCCCGACACCATATCCCTGTCCCACACCATATCCCTGTCCAACACCATATCCCTGTCCCACACCATATCCCTGTCCGACACCATATCCCTGTCCGACACCATATCCCTGTCCGACACCATATCCCTGTCCCACACCATATCCCTGTCCCACACCATATCCCTGTCCCACACCATATCCCTGTCCCACACCATATCCCTGTCCCACACCATATCCCTGTCCCACACCATATCCCTGTCCACACCATATCCCTGTCCGACACCATATCCCTGTCCCAAACCATATCCCTGTCCCACACCATATCCCTGTCCCACACCATATCCCTGTCCGACACCATATCCCTGTCCGACACCATATCCCTGTCCGACACCATATCCCTGTCCCACACCATATCCCTGTCCGACACCATATCCCTGTCCGACACCATATCCCTGTCCCACACCATATCCCTGTCCAACACCATATCCCTGTCCCACACCATATCCCTGTCCCACACCATATCCCTGTCCAACACCATATCCCTGTCCAACACCATATCCCTGTCCCACACCATATCCCTGTCCCACACCATATCCCTGTCCCACACTATATCCCTGCCCGACACCATATCCCTGTCCCACACCATATCCCTGTCCCACACCATATCCCTGTCCAACACCATATCCCTGTCCCACACCATATCCCTGTCCCACACCATATCCCTGTCCCACACCATATCCCTGTCCCACACCATATCCCTGCCCGACACCATATCCCTGTCCCACACCATATCCCTGTCCCACACCATATCCCTGTCCGACACCATATCCCTGTCCAACACCATATCCCTGTCCCACACCATATCCCTGTCCGACACCATATCCCTGTCCCACACCATATCCCTGTCCGACACCATATCCCTGTCCGACACCATATCCCTGTCCGACACCATATCCCTGCCCGACACCATATCCCTGCCCGACACCATATCCCTGCCCGACACCATATCCCTGTCCCACACCATATCCCTGTCCCACACCATATCCCTGTCCGACACAATATCCCTGTCCGACACCATATCCCTGTCCGACACCATATCCCTGTCCCACACCATATCCCTGTCCCAAACCATATCCCTGTCCCACACCATATCCCTGTCCCACACCATATCCCTGTCCGACACCATATCCCTGTCCCAAACCATATCCCTGTCCCACACCATATCCCTGTCCCACACCATATCCCTGTCCGACACCATATCCCTGTCCGACACCATATCCCTGTCCCACACCATATCCCTGTCCCACACCATATCCCTGTCCCCACACCATATCCCTGTCCCACACCATATCCCTGTCCGACACCATATCCCTGTCCGACACCATATCCCTGTCCCACACCATATCCCTGTCCGACACCATATCCCTGTCCGACACCATATCCCTGTCCGACACCATATCCCTGTCCCACACCATATCCCTGTCCCACACCATATCCCTGTCCCACACCATATCCCTGTCCCACACCATATCCCTGTCCCACACCATATCCCTGTCCGACACCATATCCCTGTCCGACACCATATCCCTGTCCGACACCATATCCCTGTCCCACAGCTCACAGTCCAGACACCATATCCCTGTCCCACACCATATCCCTGTCCCACACCATATCCCTGTCCAACACCATATCCCTGTCCAACACCATATCCCTGCCCGACACCATATCCCTGCTCGACACCATATCCCTGTCCCACACCATATCCCTGTCCCACACCGTATCCCTGTCCCACACCATATCCCTGTCCCACACCATATCCCTGTCCCACACCATATCCCTGTCCCACACCATATCCCTGTCCAACACCATATCCCTGTCCAACACCATATCCCTGTCCAACACCATATCCCTGTCCGACACCATATCCCTGTCCCACACCATATCCCTGTCCCACACCATATCCCTGTCCGAAATTACACTTTAGGCTCAGATACATTTTGTAATTTTGTTCATTACTTTCTACATATTATACATTGGGGGGGGGGATTATACATTGGGGGGGGGATTATACATTGTGGGGGGGGATTATACATTGGGGGGGGGATTATACATTGGGGGGGGATTATACATTGGGGGGGGGATTATACATTGGGGGGGGATTATACATTGGGGGGGGATTATACATTGGGGGGGGGATTATACATTGGGGGGGGATTATACATTGGGGGGGATTATACATTGGGGGGGGGATTATACATTGGGGGGGATTATACATTGGGGGGGGGATTATACATTGGGGGGGGGATTATACATTGGGGGGGATTATACAGGGGGCACTGGGAGTGATTATACAGGGGGCACTGGGAGTGATTATACAGGGGACACTGGGAGTGATTATACAGGGGGCACTGGGAGTGATTATACAGGGGGCACTGGGAGTGATTATACAGGGGGCACTGGGAGTGATTATACAGGAGACACTGGGAGTGATTATACAGGGGGCACTGGGAGTGATTATACAGGGGGCACTGGGAGTGATTATACAGGGGGCACTGCGAGTGATTATACAGGGGACACTGGGAGTGATTATACAGGGGGCACTGGGACTGATTATACAGGGGGCACTGGGACTGATTATACAGGGGGCACTGGGATTGATTATACAGGGGGCACTGGGAGTGATTATACAGGGGGCACTGGGATTGATTATACAGGGGGCACTGGGATTGATTATACAGGGGACACTGGGAGTGATTATACGGGGGGGGCACTGGGATTGATTATACAGGGGGCACTGCGAGTGATTATACAGGGGGCACTGGGAGTGATTATACAGGGGGCACTGGGAGTGATTATACAGGGGGCACTGGGAGTGATTATACAGGGGGCACTGGGAGTGATTATACAGGGGACACTGGGAGTGATTATACAGGGAGCACTGGGAGTGATTATACAGGGGACACTGGGAGTGATTATACAGGGGACACTGGGAGTGATTATACAGGGGACACTGGGAGTGATTATACAGGGGACACTGGGAGTGATTATACAGGGGACACTGGGAGTGATTATACAGGGGACACTGGGAGTGATTATACAGGGGGCACTGGGAGTGATTATACAGGGGGCACTGGGAGTGATTATACAGGGGGCACTGCGAGTGATTATACAGGGGGCACTGGGAGTGATTATACAGGGGGCACTGGGAGTGATTATACAGGGGGCACTGGGAGTGATTATACAGGGGACACTGGGAGTGATTATACAGGGGACACTGGGAGTGATTATACAGGGGCACTGGGAGTGATTATACAGGGGACACTGGGAGTGATTATACAGGGGACACTGGGAGTGATTATACAGTTTGCAATGATTATCCAGTGGACATTTACTTACCGATGAACCCTCTAATCCAGGAGGTCCTTCAATTAACATTCCCTGAAACAATGAGAATACAATCATTAGCTTCAGCAATTACCTCTTCCTCCCTTCATCCCAGCTGTTCTCTTTCTGCCTCTCTGCTTCTCTTTTGGACTCTCTTTCTGGCCCTTTCTCTCTATCATTGTGTCTCTATGTCCCTAATTTTGATTGTGTCTGCCTCTCTCTCTCTTTGTCTCTCTGTTTCTGCTTTCACTGCATCTCCCTCACTTGCTGTGTCTCTTCCTCCTTCTCTTGTTCTTCCTGCCTCTCTCTCTCTCTCTCTCTCTCAAAGGAAGAGTCAATGTGAAGAGTGTCTATTGTTTGGCTGGAGTTGGTTGTTAAGATGAATTCTGCCATCATCTGCGACTCAGGAATAATGATCTCCTCACTTTCCCTCCATCCAATATCAGGGAGTTCTCGGTACAGAAGAGGAGAATTCCGGCCCCGATGGACAGTCTCCTGAGGTTCCGGAAACCTTCTCATCAACAGCCTGGGTTTCATATACTGAGTGTCAGTGGCTATCTGGCTGATAGCGGCATGGTTAGCACTGCTGCCTCACAGCACCAAGGACCCAGGCAGCACGGTGGCACAGTGGTTAGCACTGCTGCCTGACAGCGCCAGGGACCCAGGCAGCATGGTGGCACAGTGGTTAGCACTGCTGCCTGACAGCGCCAGGGACCCAGGCAGTATGGTGGCACAGTGGTTAGCACTACCTCCTCACAGTGTCAGGAACACAGGCAGCACGGTGGCACAGTGGTTAGCACTGCTGCCTCACAGTGCCAGGGACCCAGGCAGCATGGTGGCACAGTGGTTAGCACTGCTGCCTGACAGCGCCAGGGACCCAGGCAGTATGGTGGCACAGTGGTTAGCACTACCTCCTCACAGTGTCAGGAACACAGGCAGCACGGTGGCACAGTGGTTAGCACTGCTGCCTCACAGTGCCAGGGACCCAGGCAGCATGGTGGCACAGTGGTTAGCACTACCTCCTCACAGTGTCAGGAACACAGGCAGCACGGTGGCACAGTGGTTAGCACTGCTGCCTCACCGCGCCAGGGACCCAGACAGCATGGTGGCACAGTGGTTAGCACTGCTGCCTCACAGTGCCAGGGACCCAGGCAGCAAGGTGGCACAGTGGTTAGCACTGCTGCCTCACAGTGCCAGGGACCCAGGC
The DNA here is from genome assembly GCF_902713615.1 of Scyliorhinus canicula. Classification (NCBI taxonomy): domain Eukaryota; kingdom Metazoa; phylum Chordata; class Chondrichthyes; order Carcharhiniformes; family Scyliorhinidae; genus Scyliorhinus; species Scyliorhinus canicula. Next base: position 1,141,179 of record NC_052149.1, read on the forward strand.
AGCATGGTGGCACAGTGGTTAGCACTGCCGCCTCACAGTGCCAGGGACCCAGGCAGCATGGTGGCACAGTGGTTAGCACTGCTGCCTGACAGCGCCAGGGACCCAGGCAGCATGGTGGCACAGTGGTTAGCACTGCTGCCTCACAGTGCCAGGGACCCAGGCAGCATGGTGGCACAGTGGTTAGCACTGCCGCCTCACAGTGCCAGGGACCCAGGCAGCATGGTGGCACAGTGGTTAGCACTGCTGCCTCACAGTGCCAGGGACCCAGACAGCATGGTGGCACAGTGGTTAGCACTGCTGCCTCACAGTGTCAGGGACCCAGGCAGCATGGTGGCACAGTGGTTAGCACTGCTGCCTCACAGTGCCAGAGACCCGGGGTTCAATTCCACCTCGGGTGACTGTAGGGATTTGCACTTTCTCAAATTCAGTCCAAAGATGTCCAGGTTAGGTGGATTGGCCACACAAATATTGCCCTTTTATAAGAAAATAAGAACTAGGAGCAGGGGCTGTTTAGCACACTGGGCTAATTCGCTGGCTTTGAAAGCAGACCAAGCAGGCCAGCAGCACGGTTCAATTCCCGTACCAGCCTCCCCGGACAGGCGCCGGAATGTGGCGACTAGGGGCTTTTCACAGTAACTTCATTGAAGTCTACTCGTGACAATAAGCGATTTTCATTTTCATTCAGGAGTAGACCATCTGGCCCCTCGAGCCTGCTCCGCCATTCAATGAGATCATGGCTGATCTTTTGTGGACTCAGCTCCACTTTCCGGCCCGAACACCATAACCCTTAATCCCTTTATTCTTCAAAAAACTATCTATCTTTACCTTAAAAACATTTAATGAAGGAGCCTCAACTGCTTCACTGGGCAAGGAATTCCATAGATTCACAACCCTTTGGGTGAAGAAGTTCCCCCGAAACTCAGTCCTAAATCTACTTCCCCTTATTTTGAGGCTATGTCCCCTAGTTCTGCTTTCACCCACCAGTGGAAACAACCTGCCCGCATCTATCCTATCTATTCCCTTTGTAATAATCCACAGGAGGCAGGAGACCCGTCACCACACCAATATTTATTGCCAATAACTAGATACAAGAGCAGCTCCAAACAGTGCTGTTAGCATTCCAGTCAACTTAAGACTGGCTCACAAAGCCTACACAGGTTATTATATGGGCCCCCTCAATGAGCTATCATTGAGGGAGCTCATACTCCAATTGGTCAACCAATAAAGCCAATTGGAGTTCATTACACACCCCCCCCCCCCCCCCCCCCCCCCCCCAAGGTCCGAGGAATTCCTGCCAGCTGGCATTCCTCTGAGTTTCTTCCTCCTCCTCATGTCTGGGTCTGTCACCTCTGTGTCGTCGCCGGGTCGTTCTCCGAAGTGGGCGGGGTGTACCTTATAGGTGCCCGTCTTTTCCTTGACGACCTCCTTGGAAGTTGTTCTTCCTCCTCCTCGGGGAGAGGTGTCGCGGCGGCCTCGTCGAGCGTGTCCATCTCCGAATCTGACGACTGGATGACGGGGTCTGGAGAAATTGGTCGTGGCTGGGGTGTGGGTATCCTTTCCGTCTGGGCTATCCCAGCTTGAGGCGGTCCTGCTTCGCCTGCCTCCAGGTGTGGTTCCGTCTGGGCTATCCCAGCTTGAGGCGGTCCTGCTTCGCCTGCCTCCAGGTGTGGTTCCGCTGCCCTTATTTGGTCTAGGTGTTTCTTCAGCACCTTACCTCCTATTGAAACCTCATAGGATATGGGCCCTGTTTGGGACTCTACCGTGCCTTTGACCCACGTTGGTTCATTCCCATAATTCTTGACCCAAACCGGTGCCCCCACCTGGAAGTGTCTCTGCTGCCGACTATTATCATGCCCCCTGCATTGGGCCTCCTGTTGTTTCTCCACTTTCCCCATTTAAATTTGGGAAAAGGAGACTCAGCCTCGTTCGCAGCTGCCTTCCCATTAAGAGTTCAGCTGGCGGTATGCCCGTTGTGGAATGCGGTGTGGTCCTGTAATCAAACAGCCAACGGGAGAGCTTTGTGTCTATTGACGCTGCCGGCTGCTTCTTGAGTCCCGCTTTAAGTGTCTGGACCGCTCTCTCTGCCAGGCCGTTGGTCGCTGGATGGTAAGGGGCCGTCTTGATGTGACGGACTCTGTTTTCTTTTAGGAATTTTCCAAATTCCCCACTTGTGAATGCCGTTCCGTTGTCCGACACCAATACCTCCGGAAGTCCATGTGTTGCAAACGAGGCCCTGAGCTTTTCAATTGTCGATGCTGTGCTTGCCGTGTTTACCCGGTGGACGTCCAACCATTTGGAGTGGGCGTCCACTATCACCAAAAACATTGAGCCCATGAAAGGGCCGGCGTGGTCAATATGCAGGCGGGTCCACGGTCTGCCTGGACATTCCCACGGGTGCCGCTGGTGGCACTCTTTGCCCCTGTTGGCACTCCTGGCACCGACGTACCAAGGCTGCTATGTCTGTGTCCAAACCTGGCCACCAAACGTAGCTTCGAGCTAGCATCTTCATTTTAGACACCCCTGGGTGTCCGTGATGTAACTCAGTTAAGATTGCCTGACGGCCCTGAGCTGGGACGATTACCCTGGCTCCCCATAATAGGATACCGTCTTCTACGGTTATTTGGTCCCTTCTGCTCCAGTATGGGTGCATCTGGGGCTCCACTGGTCTTTCCAGTTCCCCTGTTAGCAGTAAATGCTTCATCTTGGCTAAAACTGGATCTTTTTGCGTCCACAACCGAATATGTTGTGCGTCTACTGGTAGGGTGTCCAAAAAATTTAGAGTCATTACTGTCTCCTCTACTTTTGGTATTTGCGGCGGAGTGTCCGGGAGGGGAAGTCTGCTCAAAGCATCTGCATTTGCTACTCGCGTTCCCGGTCTGTGCTCCAGAACGTATCTATATGCCGCCAGTAGCAACGCCCAGCGTTGGATTCTAGCTGATGCAATCGGGGGTATTGACTTGTCTTCTTTTAATAACCCTAATAACGGCATATGGTCCGTCACTATGGTGAATTTCCGCCCGTACAGATACTGGTGACATTTTTTTACTGCGAATATCACCGCCAGTCCTTCCTTCTCGATTTGGGCGTACTTCCTCTCAGCCATCGCCAAGGTCCTCGAAGCATAGGCTATTGGCCGTTCTTCCCCATTCCTTCCTCTATGGGCTAAGACGGCTCCTACCCCGTAGGGGGATGCATCACAAGTGACCACCAACTCCTTCCTTGGGTCATAATGCTCTAGGACACTTTCGGATGACAGCTGTTCCTTAATGTCCCTAAATGCTCGGTTTTGGCGGGTGGATCATTTCCATTCTTGCCCCTTTTTTAGTAGCTGGTGGAGGGGTTCTAGGATGGACGCCCTATTTTCGATAAATTTTCCATAATAGGTTACCAACCCTAGAAATGATCGTAACTCCTGGACCATGGTGGGAGCTGGGGCTTCTTTTATTGCCCTTACTCTGTCTTCTAATGAATGTAAGCCTGACTCGTCTACTTTATATCCCAGGTACGTCACTTGTGGGGCCAGAAAAACACATTTTTCTCTTTTAAGCCGTACGCCTGCCTTTGCGAAACGCCTGAGCACTTCCTCCAGGTTCCTTAAGTGTTCCCTGTTTGTCCTACCCGTGATTAAGACATCGTCCAAATAAATCGGCACCTGCGGTAGTCCCTGCAGAATATTTTCCATTCGTACGCTGGAATATAGCGCAGGCTGATGACACTCCGAAAGGTAGCCTAGTATAACTAAAAAGGCCCTTCAGGGTGTTGATCGTAGCGAACTTCTGGGAGCCCTTGTCCAGTTTTAACTGCAGATAGGCGTGGCTCATGTCCAGTTTCGTGAACAAAAGCCCACCTGCCAATTTGGCATATAGGTCGTCTATTTTCGGGATTGGGTATTTGTCCAGCAGTGCGTATTTGTTTACCGTCTGTTTGAAATCTCCATAGAGACGTATCGAGCCGCCTGGCTTCAAAATTGGTACCACCGGCGCTGCCCATTCCGAGAACTGTACTGGTCTGATAATGCCGTCGCGCCGTAACCTTTCTATTTTCGTCATCTACTTTCTTCCTTAATGCAAAAGGTACCAGCCTGGCCTTACAAAATTTCGGAAGGGCTTCTGGGTCCACGTGCAAAGTTGCTTTGGCGCCTATGATTTCCCCCAAACCTTCCTGGAAGACCTCCGGGTATTTTTAGAGTACTCCACTCAACTGCCCGCTTCCACTCTGGAAAATTTTCATCCAATCTAATTTTAGGTCTTTCAGCCAGTTCCATCCAATTAAGCTCGGTCCGGAGCCCTCTACTATCGTCAACGGTAATCTGAGCAATTGTTTCTCATATTCCACAGGTACATGAGTCGTGCCTAGAACTTCCAGGGGTCCCCCGTGTAGGTTTTAAGTTTTGTCGATGTTTTTGTTAGGGTTAGTGGCTGGAGTCCATCTTTGATTTTTTAAAATGCTGCCACTCCCATTACTGATACGGTTGCCCCCGTGTCTATTTCCATTATTGTCGGCCGACCGTTCACCCATGGGGTAATCTTAATAGGTTCTGCTTTCATCATCACAATATTATATAATTGTTCCCCTTCGGAGGAGGATGGGGCGTCTAGGTTGTGTACTTCCCTGCGTCCCCACCTGCTATTCCTCTTTTGCCACCTCCTTCTAGGGTTTCTGTCGCTGTTACCCCACTCTGTCTGGTGCCAGAAACGGTCAGTCTCTGTTGGGGGAGCCTCAGCCGGTACTTCCCTCTGTCTCCAGTTAGACTTGGGGGCAGTTCTGGGGTTTTCCTTTGGCTCTCTATTCCTCGGGCTTTTCCTGAGAGTGGCTATCTGGTAGCTGGACCCGTTGTGGTAGTCCCTCTCACAGGTATCTACCCCCATTGGCGTGCCCTGTAGTTCCTGCGCCCCACTTGCTGCCTTTTCTAGGGACAGTGCGAGCTGTAACGCCTGCCTGCAGTCTAGCTGCGTTTCCGCCAACAGGCGCTTCTGTATTGTGAGGTCGTTTATATCATTTAGCATTGGGCCGAACTCACATTTTTCCGCCAGCCTTCTCAGGCGGGTCAAGAAATTCGTGACTGACTCCTTGCCTTCCCGCTTCGCTGTGTAGAATCATATTCTACGCAAAATGAGGAGTGGTTTTGGGTCGTAGTGCTCTTCCACCAATTCCGTTAATTCCTGGAAAGAATTCATGTCCGGCGCATCGGGATAAGTTAGATTACGTATAATGGCGAACGCTGAGGGTCCGCACGCCGACAGCAGGATAAGCCGTCTCCTTTCGTCTGTAATCATATCATTGGCCCGGAAAAAGTAACACATTCTCTCCACATACTGGGACCAGTCCTCAATAGCCGGGTCGAATGCCTCTAACCTCCCAAAAAACGGCATTTTTGAAATAGCAAGGCTTACCCTCCGAGTGCGGCAGCTGGTCTCCGCAAAGTTCTTTGTTTACCTCGTCGCCACTGTAATAATCCACAGGAGGCAGGAGTCCCATCACCACACCAATATTTATTGCCAATAACTATATACAAGAGCAGCTCCAACAGTGCTGCTAGCATTCCAGTCAACTTAAGACTGGCTCACAAAGCCTACACAGGTGCTTATATGGGCCCCCTCAATGAGCTATCATTGAGGGAGCTCATACTCCAATTGGCCAACCAATAAAGCTAATTGGAGGTCATTACACCCTTCATAATTTTATATGTTTCTATAAGATCCCCCCTCATCCTTCTAAATTCCAACGAGTACACTCCCAGTCTACTCAACCTCTCCTCATAATCCAACCCCTTCAGCTCTGGGATTAACCTAGTGAATCTCCTCTGCAAACCCTCCAGCGCCGGTACGTCCTTTCTCAAGTAAGGAGACCAAAACTGAACACAATACTCCAGGTGTGGCCTCACTAACACCTTATACAATTGCAACATAACCTCCCTAGTCTTAAACTCCATCCCTCTAGCAATGAAGGACAAAATTCCATTTGCCTTCTTAATCACCTGTTGCACCTGTAAACCAACTTTCTGTGACTCATGCACTAGCACACCCAGGTCTCTCTGCACAGCGGCATGCTTTAATATTTTATCATTTAAATAATAATCCCTTTTGCTATTATTCCTTATTATTCCAAAATGGATAACCTCGGGCGCGATTCTCCGCCCCCCATGACGGGTCGGAGAATAGCGGGAAGGCCTTCCCGAAATTTTTCCCGACCTCCCGCTATTCTCCCTCCCCCACGGCCGCCCCACGACACGAATCGCTGCTCGCCGTTTTTTTACGGCGAGCAGCAATTCTTCCCTATCCGATGGGCCGATTTCCCAGGCCTTTATGGCCATTTTCCCGAATTTAAACACACCTGCTACCACAGTTCGTGAAAACGGCCGCAAAGTGCCGTTCTGCACAACCATGCCACCGATTGGCACGGCCGCACCACGGCCATGCCAAGGGTGGCATGGGCCCGCGATCGGTGGGCACCGATCGCGGGCAGCGGGTCCGATTCCCGCGCACTCTTTGTCCCTCTGCCGCCCTACAGGATCAGTCCGCGGGGCGGCTGAGGGGCGTGACGGACCGCGCATGCGCGGGTTTGACGCATCTGCACAATGACGTCATCCGTGCATGCGCGGGTTGGAGCCGTCCTACCCGCGCATGTGCGGCTGACGTCATCGTGCGCGTAAGCCGCCGTGAGTCTTGGCGGCCGGGTTTAGCGACGGTCGCTAAGCCCGCGCTGCCGTTCTTCCCGGGGCCGCGATGCTAGCCCCGACCGGGGGGGTGAATTGGGTCCCGGGAGGGGGCGCGGAGGCTGCCGTGAAACATGGCCAGTTTCACGACAGCCTTCACGACTCTCCGTATTTGCGGAAAATCGCGCCCCTCACATTTGTCAACATTGTATTCCATCTGCCAGACCCTAGCCCATTCACTTAACCTATCCAAATCCCTCTGCAGACTTCCAGTATCCTCTGCACTTTCGTGTCTAAAGATGTAAAGGTTAGGTGGGGTTACAGGGATAGGGGAGGGAGTGGGCCTGGGTAGAGTGCTCTTTCAGAGGGTCAGTGTAGACCCGATGGGCCGAATGGCCTCATTCTGCACTGTAGCGATTTTATGAATCTACGATCAGGGAGACAGCACACAGATCGCTCCCTCAGGAATATGGACAGTCCCGACTTGGGCTGAGAGGGAGACTGAGATACTGTCGTCCTCCATGGAACCTCGCTCCCCGCGCCCCCCACCCCACCCCACCCCCGACTCCCATTTCCTGCCTTTGTCGAATTTATGTTAAAAAAGTGAATGTGAGGCTTTCATACTTACAGGTTCCACCACTGCTCGCTCTCCTTTCTGCCCTTTCTCCCCTAAGACACCAAGAGAATTCGTATTGACCTGGAATTAAAAAAACATTCAGTGAATTATCTGCTTCAATCCTGGGAATGCCACAGACACATTCCCATACACAGCCTAAACGCACACCCTCAACACACACCCACCCTAAACACACACCCACCCTAAACACACACCCACCCTAAACACACACCCACCCTAAACACACACCCACCCTAAACACCCACCCTAAACACACACCCACCCTAAACACACACCCATTTGAAACACACCCCCATCCTAAACACACACCCTAAACACACACCCACCCTAAACACACACCAACCTTAAACACACACTAAACACACACCCTAAACACCCTAAACACACACCCACTTGAAACACACCCCCATCCTAAACACACCCCCTAAACACACACCCACCCTAAACACACACCCACCTTAAACACACACCCTAAACACACACACCCTAAACACACACACCCTAAACACACACCCACCTTAAACACACACCCTAAACACACACACCCTAAACACACACACCCTAAACCCCCTAAACACACACCCACCCTAAACACACACCCTAAACACACACCCTAAACACACACCCACCCTAAACATCCACCCTAAACACACACCAACCTTAAACACACCCTAAACACACACCCTAAACACCCCCTAAACACACACCCACCCTAAACACACACCCTAAACACCCCTAAACACACACCCTAAACACACCCGAAACACACACCCCCACCCTAAACACACCCCCACCCTAAACACACACCAACCCTAAACAAACTTATCCACGTTAAACTCCATCTGCCACAGTTTGGCCCACTCTCCTAACCTATCTGTTCTTATTTCCTCTTTGCTACTTACTGTCCCACCTATTTCTGTACCTACTGTCGTTCTTGTTGTTGTTGAACATCTATTTAGAATAAAGCAAAATTGAGCAGGACGAGAATGGAGATGCTGAAAGGATTCCGTTAAAGTAACACAGGAATGATAGGAATCCTCGGAATGGTGAAGGTGGGCGGTTTAGTTAGAGACCAAGGCAGGGCTAGAGCTGATTCAGATAATTACGGGAATAACAAGCGTTATCCAAAAAAGCCTCAATAGGAGGTGAAGGCGTTAACGGAGAAAATTCAATAAAAGACAAGGGGCGGAATTCTTCACCTTGCGTCGCCAGTAACGGAGTTGCTGGTGAGAATCCTGCGTCAGTGTAAAAACCTGGATCGGTGCTTCGTCCCCCCCCCCGCTGCCGTCGGCATCAAGGTTCGCGCCCTACACTCAGACCCATTTTCATCCCCGTAATGGGCCGGGCACGATATTCTCCTGGCCTGAGAGATGGTCTGAGACAGAATCGCTGTTGGTCCTGACAAGCGTTGCAATGGACCTCACGGTGAGTCAAGGGAAATTCCCCAAAGTCCATCGTAAGGGCCACTCTTCACCCCCCCCCAACAATGAAATACCTGCCCACCCACCCCCACCAGACCCCCTCTTCGCCCACCCAGAGATCACTAAATAGATCCCCCACAGACCGTCAGAAAAGAGACCCTTTTTTTGAAATGATTCTTTCATGTGATGTGGGTGTCTCAGGCTGGGCCAGCATTTATTGCCCATCCCTAATTGCCCTGTGGGGCGGTTAAGTGTCAACCACATTGCTGTGGGTCTGGAGTCACATCTGGGCCAGACCGGGTAAGGACGGCAGATTTCCTTCCCTAAAGGACATTCGTGAAGCAGATGGGTTTTTCCGACAATCGGGAATGGTTTCATGGCCATCATTGGACTTTTAATTCCAGATTTTTGCTGAATTCCAATTTTCCCATCTGCCCTGGCGGGATTCGAACCTGGGACCCCAAAGCTTGACTCTGGGTCTCTGGATTACTGGTGCAGCTACAATACCACTATGCATAAAACACCTCCCCCTTGTCAGGAAGCCCCCCCCCCCCCCCCCCAGACCGCTGTCTGGGAAATAGAGACCAGTCCAGACAGTGGAGAAAACAGTCATTTCTGGATTTTTCTGAGGGGGTCTGTCAGGGGCTCATTATTTAGGGGGTCACTGGGGGTCCCATCATTTAGGGGGTCACTGGGGGTCCCATTATTTAGGGGGCTCAGTGGGGGGGGGGGGGGGAAGAGTCAGCTCACCCCCATTTTTGAGGAATGGGAAGGAGCCTATACAACCTGGGCTTGGCAGCTGAATTGCGATGCAGGATTGGGGGTGAATGGTCAGATCTGGAACTTTGATATTGGGTCATCCACTCCTCGCAATCCTCGCCGTATAGATTTATGTGAGTGTGAGACCCAGATTACCATATTTTAGTCAGCCATTAGGCTGATTTAGATATGTTGGTGCCCAATTTCCCGAAACCTGGGAATGAACAGCAGCATCTGGGTGACCTCACCATGGAGTCGGTTAGCACTGGTGCACACAAACATGGAGCAGGAGGAGGCCATTCGGCCCTTCGAGCCTGCTCTGCCATTCATCACGATCATGGCTGGTCATCCAACTCAACAGCCTAATCCCAACTTCCCCCCATATCCTTCGATCCCCTTCACCCCGAGTGCGATATCTAACTGCTCCCTAAAACGTACAATGTTTCTGACCCAACTGCTTCCTGTGGTAACGAATTCCACAGGCCGACCACTCTCTGGGTGAAGAAATGTCTCATCTCCGTCCTAAATGGTCGACCCCGTATCCTCAGACTGTGCCCCCTGGTTCTGGACACCCCCATCGGGAACATCCTTCCTAATCTGCCCTGTCCCCATCGGGGAACATCCTTCCTAATCTGCCCTGTCCCCATCGGGGAACATCCTTCCTAATCTGCCCTGTCCCCATCGGGGAACATCCTTCCTAATCTGCCCTGTCCCCATCGGGGAACATCCTTCCTAATCTGCCCTGTCCCCATCGGGGAACATCCTTCCTAATCTGCCCTGTCCCCATCGGGGAACATCCTTCCTAATCTGCCCTGTCCCCATCGGGAACAACCTTCCTAATCTGCCCTGTCCCCATCGGGGAACATCCTTCCTAATCTGCCCTGTCCCCATCGGGAACAACCTTCCTAATCTGCCCTGTCCCCATCGGGAACATCCTTCCTAATCTGCCCTGTCCCCATCGGGGAACATCCTTCCTAATCTGCCCTGTCCCCATCGGGGAACATCCTTCCTAATCTGCCCTGTCCCCATCGGGGAACATCCTTCCTAATCTGCCCTGTCCCCATCGGGAACATCCTTCCTAATCTGCCCTGTCCCCATCGGGGAACATCCTTCCTAATCTGCCCTGTCCCCATCGGGGAACATCCTTCCTAATCTGCCCTGTCCCCATCGGGGAACATCCTTCCTAATCTACCCTGTCCCCATCGGGGAACATCCTTCCTAATCTGCCCTGTCCCCATCGGGGAACATCCTTCCTAATCTGCCCTGTCCCCATCGGGGAACATCCTTCCTAATCTGCCCTGTCCCCATCGGGGAACATCCTTCCTAATCTGCCCTGTCCCCATCGGGGAACATCCTTCCTAATCTGCCCTGTCCCCATCGGGGAACATCCTTCCTAATCTGCCCTGTCCCCATCGGGGAACATCCTTCCTAATCTGCCCTGTCCCCATCGGGGAACATCCTTCCTAATCTGCCCTGTCCCCATCGGGGAACATCCTTCCTAATCTGCCCTGTCCCCATCGGGAACAACCTTCCTAATCTGCCCTGTCCCCATCGGGGAACATCCTTCCTAATCTGCCCTGTCCCCATCGGGGAACATCCTTCCTAATCTGCCCTGTCCCCATCGGGAACAACCTTCCTAATCTGCCCTGTCCCCATCGGGGAACATCCTTCCTAATCTGCCCTGTCCCCATCGGGGAACATCCTTCCTAATCTGCCCTGTCCCCATCGGGGAACATCCTTCCTAATCTGCCCTGTCCCCATCGGGGAACATCCTTCCTAATCTGCCCTGTCCCCATCGGGAACAACCTTCCTAATCTGCCCTGTCCCCATCGGGGAACATCCTTCCTAATCTGCCCTGTCCCCATCGGGGAACATCCTTCCTAATCTGCCCTGTCCCCATCGGGAACATCCTTCCTAATCTGCCCTGTCCCCATCGGGAACATCCTTCCTAATCTGCCCTGTCCCCATCGGGAACATCCTTCCTAATCTGCCCTGTCCCCATCGGGGAACATCCTTCCTAATCTGCCCTGTCCCCATCGGGAACATCCTTCCTAATCTGCCCTGTCCCCATCGGGGAACATCCTTCCTAATCTGCCCTGCTCAGGCCTCTTAGAATTTCAGAGGTTTCTACTTGTGACAATAAAGATTATTTATTTATTCTTCTGAACTCCAGCGAATAATAATAATAATCTTTAGTGTCACAAGTCGGCTTACATTAACACTGCAATGAAGTTACTGTGAAAAGCCCCTAGTCGCCACATTCTGGCGCCTGTTCGGGTACACAGAGGGAGAATTCAGAATGTCCAATTCACCTCACAGCACGTCTTTCGGGACTTGTGGGAGGAAACCGGAGCACCCGGAGGAAACCCACGCATACACGGGGAGAACGTGCAGACTCTGCACAGTCACCCAGCCGGGAATCGAACCTGGGACCCTGGAGCTGTGAAGCTACAGTGCTAACCACTGTGCTACCGTGCCACCCATCATTCCTACATCAATCCTGTCAAGTCCTGTTAGAATTTTGTAGATTTCTATGAGATTTCCCCCATTCTTCTGAATTCCAGCAAATACAACCTAACCTAGTCAATCTCTCCTCATACGTCAGTCCCACCATCCCAGGAATCAGCCTGGTAAACCTTCGCTGCCCTCCCTCCATAGCAAGAACATCCTTCCTCAGATAAGGAGACCACAACTGCCCACAATATTCCAGGTGTGGCCTCACCAATGCCCTGTATAATTGCAGCAACACATCCCTATTTCAATACTCGAATCCACTCGCCATGAAGGCCAGTGTAGATTGGGTACAAGAGCTTATCAAGACAGAAGAATTTTAGGCTGTTTTGGAAAAGGTTCTCTCTCCAAAGGTCTGCAAGCAACCTGTTTTATTAACTGTATTTATAAGTGGCATTTGAACTGTGTTGGGTAGCTTAATAGCAATTATTGGCAGGTGTGGATAGTGAGTAAAAACCTTGTAAAATTATTAGTTTGATATTAATGTGGTGAATTCTTTTTGAAAATTAAAGTTTGTTTTAACATAAAACATGCCCACTGGCCAGAGCCACCACTCCTGGAGTGAAGAGACAGAGTTACTGGGTGTGGTCAGTGGATGGAGAGTGACAGAGTTACTGGGCGTGGTCAGTGGATGGAGAGTGACAGAGTTACTGGGTGTGGTCAGTGGATAGAGAGTGACAGAGTTACTGGGTGTGGTCAGTGGATGGAGAGTGACAGAGTTACTGGGCGTGGTCAGTGGATGGAGAGTGACAGAGTTACTGGGCGTGGTCAGTGGATGGAGAGTGACAGAGTTACTGGGTGTGGTCAGTGGATGGAGAGTGACAGAGTTACTCGGTGTGGCCAGTGGATGGAGAGTGACAGAGTTACTGGGTGTGGTCAGTAGATGGAGAGTGACAGAGTTACTGGGCGTGGTCAGTGGATGGAGAGTGACAGAGTTACTGGGCGTGGTCAGTGGATGGAGAGTGACAGAGTTACTGGGCGTGGTCAGTGGATGGAGAGTGACAGAGTTACTGGGCGTGGTCAGTGGATGGAGAGTGACAGAGTTACTCGGTGTGGTCAGTGGATGGAGAGTGACAGAGTTACTCGGTGTGGTCAGTGGATGGAGAGTGACAGAGTTACTGGGTGTGGTCAGTGGATGGAGAGTGACAGAGTTACTCGGTGTGGTCAGTGGATGGAGAGTGACAGAGTTACTGGGCGTGGTCAGTGGATGGAGAGTGACAGTGTTACTGGGTGTGGTCAGTGGATGGAGTGTTACTGGGCGTGGTCAGTGGATGGAGAGTGACAGAGTTACTGGGCGTAGTCAGTGGATGGAGAGTGACAGAGTTACTGGGCGTGGTCAGTGGATGGAGAGTGACAGAGTTACTGGGTATGGTCAGTGGATGGAGAGTGACAGAGTTACTGGGCGTGGTCAGTGGATGGAGAGTGACAGAGTTACTGGGCGTGGTCAGTGGATGGAGAGTGACAGAGTTACTGGGCGTGGTCAGTGGATGGAGAGTGACAGAGTTACTGGGTGTGGTCAGTGGATGGAGAGTGACAGAGTTACTGGGCGTGGTCAGTGGATGGAGAGTGACAGAGTTACTGGGCGTGGTCAGTGGATGGAGTGTTACTGGGCGTGGTCAGTGGATGGAGAGTGACAGAGTTACTGGGTGTGGTCAGTGGATGGAGAGTGACAGAGTTACTGGGTGTGGTCAGTGGATGGAGAGTGACAGAGTTACTGGGTGTGGTCAGTGGATGGAGAGTGACAGAGTTACCGGGTGTGGTCAGTGGATGGAGTGTTACTGGGTGTGGTTAGTGGATGGAGAGTGACAGAGTTACTGGGTGTGGTCAGTGGATGGAGAGTGACAGAGTTACCGGGTGTGGTCAGTGGATGGAGTGTTACTGGGTGTGGTCAGTGGATGGAGAGTGACAGAGTTACTGGGTCTAGTCAGTGGATGGAGAGTGACAGAGTTACTGGGTGTGGTCAGTGGATGGAGAGTGACAGAGTTACTGGGCGTGGTCAGTGGATGGAGTGTTACTGGGTGTGGTTAGTGGATGGAGAGTGACAGAGTTACTGGGTCTAGTCAGTGGATGGAGAGTGACAGAGTTACTGGGTGTGGTCAGTGGATGGAGAGTGACAGAGTTACTGGGTCTAGTCAGTGGATGGAGAGTGACAGAGTTACTGGGTGTGGTCAGTGGATGGAGAGTGACAGAGTTACTGGGTGTGGTTAGTGGATGGAGTGTTACTGGGTGTGGTTAGTGGATGGAGAGTGACGGTACAAAGACATGAGGGAGGAGCTGGCCAGAGTTGATTGGAGAAGGAGCTGAGCAGGGAAGACAGTGGAACAGCAATGGCAGGAGTTTTGGGGGATTATTCGGGAGGCACAACAGAAACTCATCCCAAGGAGGAGGAAATATGCCAAGGGCAGGACAAGGTATCCATGGCTGATAAGTGATGTCAAGGACAGCAAAATAAAATAAAAGCAAAATAAAAAGCAGACAAAGTGGTGAGAATTAGTGGGAAGCCAGAAGATTGGGAAGCCTTTAAAAGTGACCAGGGGACAACTAAAAAAGCAATAAGTGGGGGGAAAGATGAAATATGAGTGCAAGCTAGCTCGTAATATAAAGGAAGATGACATCGGGCCACTGGAAAATGTGGCTGGAGAAGTAATAATAGGAAACAAAGAAATGGCAGAGGAACTGAATAGTTACTTTACATCAGTCTTCACGATGGAAGACACCAGTGGGATACCAGAGCTTCAGGAGAATCAGGGGGCAGAGGTGAGTGCAGTGACCATCACTAAGGAGAAGGTTCTGGGGAAACTGAAAGATCTGAAGGTGGATAAGTCACCTGGACCGGATGGACTACACCCCAGGGTTCTAAAAGACAGAGCTGAGGAAATTGTGGAGGCATTGGTGATGATCTTTCAGGAATCACTGGAGGCAGGAAGGGTCCCAGAGGACTGGAAAGTGGCTAATGTAACACCGCTGTTTAAGAAGGGAGGGAGGCAGAAGACAGGGAATTATAGGCCGGTTAGCCTGACTTCGGTCATTGGTAAGATTTTAGAGTCTGATATGAAAGAGATCGTGGAATACTTGGAAATGCATGGTAAAATAGAACTGAGTCAGCACGGCTTCGTCAAAGGGAGGTCATGTCTGACAAATCTGTTAGAGTTCTTTGAGGAGGTAACAAGGAAGTTAGACAAAGGAGAACCAGTGGACATGATTTATTTAGATTTCCAGAAGGCCTTTGACAAGGTGCCGCATAGGAGACTGTTAAATAAGTTAAGAGCCCATGGTATTCAGGGTAAGATCCTGGCATGGATAGAGGATTGGCTGACTGGCAGAAGGCAGAGAGTGGGGATAAAGGGGCCTTTTTCAGGATGGCAGCCGGTGACTAGTGGTGTGCCTCAGGGGTCTGTGCTGGGACCACAACTTTTTACAATATACATTAATGATCTGGAAGGAGGAACTGAAGGCATTGTTGCTAAGTTTGCAGATGATACAAAGATCTGTAGAGGGACAGGTAGAATTGAGGAAGCAAGGGGGCTGCAGAAGGACTTGGACAGGCTAGGAGAGTGGGCAATGAAGTGGCAAATGAAATACAATGTGGAAAAGTGTGAGGTTATGCACTTTGGAAGGAGGAATTTAGACACAGACTACTTTCTAAATGGGGAAATGCTTGGGAAATCAGAACCACAAAGGGACTTGGGAACCCTTGTTCACGATTCTCTTAAGGTTGACGTGCAAGTTCAGTCGGCAGTTAGGAAGGCAAATGCAATGTTAGCATTCATGTCAAGAGGGCTAGAATACAAGACCAGGGATGGACTTCTGAGGCTGTATAATGCTCTGGTCAGACCCCATTTGGGGTGTGGTGAGCAGTTTTGGGCCCCGTATCTAAGGAAGGATGTGCTGGCCTTGGAAAGGGTCCAGAGGAGGTTCACAAGAATGATCCCTGGAATGAAGAACTTGTCGTATGAGGAACGGTTGAGGACTCTGGGTCTGTACTCATTGGAGTTTAGAAGGATGAGGGGGGATCTTATTGAAACTTACAGGATACTGCGAGGCCTGGATAGAGTGGACATGGAGAGGATGTTTCCATTTGTAGGAAAAACTAGAACCAGAGGATGCCATCTCAGACTAAAGGGACGATCCTTTAAAATAAGGATGAGGAGGAATTTCTTCAGCCAGAGGGTGGGTGAATCTGTGGAACTCTTTGCCGCAGAAGGCTGTGGAGGCCAAATCACTGAGCGTCTTTAAGAAAGAGATAGATAGGTTGTTGATTAATAAGGGGATCAGGGGTTATGGGGAGAAGGCAGGAGAATGGGGATAAGAAAATATCAGCCATGATTGAGTGGCGGAGCAGACTCGATGGGCCGAGTGGCCTAATTGTGCTCCTATGTCTTATGGTCTTATGGACAGAGTTACATATTGAAACTAATTTCCTAAATCTCTCCTCGATCTGACTATTCATGTCCTTGGAACTGAATTTCATCAACCACTGAATCTCTCTGGGTCCTTTGATTCTGATTTTTGACCCACTGCCTGTCAACTTTTGGATCAACAGTTGCATTGATTAATTGTGCTTATACTCGCTGGAGTTTGGAAGGATGAGAGGGGATCTGATCGAGGTGTACAAAGTACTGAAAGGGATTGATGAAGTAAACGTAGACCAAATGTTCCCCCTTGCGGGGAAATCTAGAAGAAATCACAGATAGAGGTTGAGAGGCGGTAGGTTTAAAACTGAAATGAGGAGGAGCTACTTCTCGTGAAGGATGTTGAATTTGTGGAACTCGCTGCCCCATAGTGCGGTGGATTCTGAATCATTAATTGGTTACAAGAAGGAGATCGATATATTTCTGATTTAAAAAACGGGTTAAAGGGATTTGGGGAACAGGTGGGGAGGTGGATTTGAGGCAGGAAGAAATCAGCCATGGTCTGATTGAATGGCGGAGCAGGCTGGAAGGGCTGAGTTACCGACTTCTGCTCCTCATTCCAGTGTTCCACTTTTTCAGATTTCTATAAACTAAAGTTATTGGTGCTCGAATTCCAGTGTTACAAAGACTAGAAATAGGAGCCCTGGTAAACCATTCGGCCCATCAAGCTTTCTCCACCATTCAAACTATTTCGGCTCCAACTCCATTTCCCGCCAGTTCCCCACATCCCTTAATTCCTGGGAGATAGAAATTCTGCCTATTCCAGCTGATATATATTCAACAATTGAGCACCTACAACCCTCTGGGCTCCACAATGTAGTGACAATCTTTCTCTCATCTCAGTGTGAAATGATCAACCCCTAATCTTGAAACGTTGCCCCATGTTGTAGAATCCCCACCCAGAGGGGAATGGCCCTCTCACTGACTATTCTGTCGAGCCCTCAAAGAATTTGAAATGTTTCAATGAGATCACCTCTCATTCTTCTAAACTCCGGAGAACAGAAATTCACCCTCCTCAATCTCTCCTGATCAACCACGTTCTCAATCCAGCAATCAATCAAGTAAACCTTTGATATACTCACTTTACAGCAAGTCTACCATTCCTGAAAAATAGAGTCCAAAGCGGCACACAGTTTTCCAGGTGTGCTCCTGTCAAAGTCCCACACAGAGCTAACAAGACTTCTTCATTCTTACAGTCACAGATTTGCAGAAAAGGCCTTTTGGCCATTGCGTCACTTCCCCACATTATACTGGAGCTGCCATGTTCTTGCCAATCACTTAACCTGTCCATATCCCTCTGCTTCCTCCCTCCTTACTTTCCCACCTAACTTTGCATCATCAGCAAATGTGGGCTCATTTCACTCGATCTCCTCATTTAAATCATTAATATCAATTATAAATAGCTGAGGCATTGCACCAATCCTTGCGCTATTCCACAGGTTCCAGCTTGCCAAAACTACTCTTAGATTTCTGCCCTTTAACTAATTCTCTGTGCGCGATAATGTAATAAAACTGACCCCAACCCTATGCACGAGTAACAATTCATTGTGTGAAGCCTTATCGAATGCCTTTGAAAATCCAAACACTCTACCTCCGCAGTTCCCTCTTATGTATTTTACTGCCCATACACTCAAAACGTTCTAACAGATTTCACAAAATCACAATTTCACTTTCAGAAATCCACGTTGACTCTATAGGGGCAGCAGGGTAGCATGGTGGTTAGCATAAATGCTTCACAGCTCCAGGGTCCCAGGTTCGATTCCCGGCTTGGGTCACTGTCTGTGTGGAGTCTGCACGTCCTCCCCATGTGTGCGTGGGTTTCCTCCGGGTGCTCCGGTTTCCTCCCACAGTCCAAAGATATGCGGGTTAGGTGGATTGGCCATGCTAAATTGCCCGTAGTGTCCTAATAAAGTAAGGTTAGGGGGGGGGGGGTTGTTGGGTTACGGGTATAGGGTGGATCCGTGGGTTTGAGTAGGGTGATCATGGCTCGGCACAACATTGAGGGACGAAGGGCCTGTTCTATGTTCTATGATATTATGATTATGAGGTTTTTGATGAAGGCTCCACCTTCTCAACCTCGGCCCTTGTCTGATGATCCTGGGGTTAAACCACGAGCAGCCAGGTCTCCCTGTGAAAGGGGAAAGCAAACTGGTCCTTATCTGGGATGATGGAGACTTTAGTTACTTTATGATTCCCTAAATGCCTTGTTACCATGTCCTTAACAATGGTTTCCAGCATTTTCCCCATGATTGATGTCAGGATAACTGACCTGCAGTTGAATTCTGTACCTGAATACCCTCCACTTGCCTGGATGCGTGCAGCTCCAACACTCAAGAAGGTCGACAACATCTAGGGCAAAGCAGCCCCACTTGACTGGCATCCCATTGACCACCTTAAACATCTATTCCTTCCACCACTGATAAACAGTAACAGCTGTGTGTACCATCTGTCTGAACTGCTTGCAGATGTGTACCCCAGTACACATGACAATAAACAAATCCAATCCATCTACAAGATGCACTGCAGCAACTCACCAAGGTTCCTTAGGCAGCACCTTCCAAACCCATGACCACTACCACCCAGAAGGACAAGAGCAGCAGATACCTGGGAACCCCACCACCTGGAGGTTTCCCTCCAAGTCACTCACCACCCTGACTTGGAAACATATCGGCCGTTCCTTCACTGTCGCTGGGGAACAGTAAGAAGCCTTACAACACCAGTTTAAAGTCCAACAGGTTTGTTTCAAACACGAGCTTTCGGAGCGCAGCTCCTTCCTCAGGTGAGGAACAGCTGGGGAACATCCTGGATCTCCCTCTCTAACATCATTGGTGGTGTACCTACACCTCAGGGGCGGCAGCGATTCAAGAAGTCAGCTCACCACCACCTTCCCAAGGGCAATTAGGGATGGGCAATAAACTCTGGCCTAACCAGCGATGCCCTCATCCTGCAAAAGAATAAAGAAGTTCCCTGTTTTCTCTCTCCTTCCGTTTTGAATTGTGCGGTTATATTTGCGAATCCACTGGGACTGCTCCAGAATCCAGGGAAGTTTGGCTAAACACAGCCAGTACATCCAATATCGCTGCAGCTATCACTTTTAGCATTCTCGATTTTATCAGCTCTTAGTCTGATTAATTTAAAATCATCAACGTACTGAAAACAGGAGCAATGAGGGGGTCCATTCGGCACATTGCTCCTGTCCTGGCTCCGTGGCCCCACGCTGGGTCTGTTTTCCCGTCTCCACTATCCTCAAGAACTTGTCCAACACAATTTGGGTTATCGATGGAATCAGCTTCCGCCGTCCACAGTGGGGGTCCCAAAGGCTGGGGTGACCCCATTTCAGCGATCTGTGGGACCCACAGCTGCATTTCACAGGGATCAGGCGGCTGCTGACCCTTTTAAGGGCAGCCCCCTACTCCCTGGAGCTGTTAGCCAATCACAAAGCTTAGCAGCTCCGCAGCGCCACGAGGAGAGGTGGCGGCTGCTGGGACTGCAGCTGGAAGGCGAGGGCATTCGGAAGCACCTGACCCTCCCATGCCGGGCAGTAGAGGCTGGAGGCACTGGGGCTGGTCAGGCAGAACCTGGTGTGGGGAGATGGTTAGTGAGGGCAGACAGACCTGTCACCACAGGTGTAGTCTCTGTCACCGGGGTTACCCCGGCAAGTATACAAGTAGCAGGACCCCCATTCCAAGCTGACAAGGCGGTCACCAGGGTTTCCCCACACGGCAGACATCCAATCCACTCCTGGAAACTTTGCCAACACTGAGGGGAAGAGGATTTAAACTCAGAGAATCATAGAATTTACAGTGCAGAAAAGGCTGTTTGGCCCATCAATCCTGCAGCCAACAAAATACTACTCTACATTCTGACATTTCAAATACTCATCCACGTACTTTTTAAAGGTTGTGAGGTTCCCTACCTCGGCCACCCTCCCAGGCAGAACATTCCAGATTCCCACCACCCTCTCGCTGAAATATTATTTCCTCAAATCCTCTGAACCTTTCACCTTAAAATTCGGCCCCCTCATTACTGACCCTTCAACTAAGGGGGACAGCTGTTCCCTCTCCATCCTGTCCATGTACCTCATAATCTTGTACACCTCAATCAGGTCATCCCACAGGCTTCTCTGCTCCAAACACATAGATACATAGAAGAGAGGAGCAGGAGGAGGCCTTTCGGCCCTTCGAGCCCGCTCCGCCATTCATCACGATCATGGCTGATCATCCAACTCAATAGCCTAATCCTGCTTTCTCCCCATAGCCTTTGATCCCATTCTCCCCAAGTGCTATATCCAGCCGCCTCTTGAATATATTCAATGTTTTAGCATCAACTACTTCCTGTGATAATGAATTCCACAGGCTCACCACTCTTTGTGTGAAGAAATGTCTCCTTATCTCTGTCCAAAATGGTTTACCCTGAATCCTCAGGCTGTGACCCCTGGTTCTGGACACACCCACCATTGGTAACATCTTCCCTGCCTCTACCCTGTCCAGTCCTGTTAGAATTTTATAAGTCTCTATGAGATCCCCCCTCATTCTTCTGAACTCCAGCGAGAACAATCCCAACCTAGTCAATCTCTCCTCATATGACAATCCCGCCATCCCTGGAATCAGTCTGGTAAACCTTCGCTGCGCTCCCTCGAGAGCAAGAACATCCTTCCTCAGAGAAGGAGACCAAAACTGCTCACAATACTCCAGGTGTGGCCTCACCAAGGCCCTGTACAATTGCAGCAACACATCCCTGCTTCTATACTCGAATCCTCTCGCAATGAAGGCCAACATACCATTAGCCTTCTTTACCGCCTGCTGCCCCTGCATGCTTACCTTCAGCGACTGGTGCACAAGGACACCCAGGTCCCGCTGCACACTCCCCTCTCACAATTTACAACCATTCAGGTAGTAATCTGCCTTCCTGTTTTTGCTTCCAAAATGAATAACCTCACACTTATCCAAATTAAGAAGTCTTACAACACCAGGTTAAAGTCCAACAGGTTTGTTTCAAACACTAGCTTTCGGAGCGCTGCTCCGAAAGCTAGTGATTTGAAACAAACCTGTTGGACTTTAACCTGGTGTTGTAAGACTTCTTACTGTGCTCACCCCAGTCCAACGCCGGCATCTCCACATCTTGGTTATCCAAATTATACTGCATCTGCCATTGATTTGCCCACTCGCCCAACCTGTCCAGATCTGGCTGTAGGATCCCTGCATCCTCGTCACAATTCACCCTCCCACCTAACTTGGTATCAGCTGCAAACTTTGAGATGTTACATTTTGTTCCCTCATCCAAATCATTAATATATATTGTAAATAGCTGGGGTCCCAGCACCGATCCCTGTGGTACCCCACTAGTTAATGATGCTCTATATAATGGAGAGGCTGAACTGTATTGTCTGGTGGTGTTAGGTGGATGTTACAGACCTGCTCATTCCTCACATCCTTTAAACTTCTTTCCAAATTACTGCAAGTTGCTTCTTCTGAGTTGTGTGTGACCAGCGCTCAGACCCCCAGCTGAAGGGGCACCACTCGGAGGTGGAGGCCAATGGAAGTTCCTCCTCCTCATCCTGTGGCAGGCACTTTGGGAAAAGTGTTTCCTGGTGACAGACCACAGGAAGGCTGGCCTGTTAACCCCCCCTGATTGGAGGCTACACGTTTACACAGTGTGACTTCAGCAGAATGGAGCTGGAGTTAAACAAACCGGGATTCTGAGCATTAACCGACCATGCTGTGAAAAACAGGCTTTGCAGGTCAGATCCTGTCAGGGGGACAGAAAGTTCCAGAATGCCCCACCAGAGCCTGGACGAACAGCTGTGAAAGTTTCTGCAGTTGTCATGTGGGGGTGGGGGTTTGAGTGGCCAGACTGGGGAATCCACACTCTCGATTCAGGAAATTACTAAACTAAGGCCATTGTAACAATGGTCTGAAGATGTCAGCAGAACCTTCCAGTCTTCCTGGAAGAAAGATCAGCTCAGATCTCGCTCGAGTCATCTCAACATGTGCCCTGTTAATTTGACTTGTTCTCTAAGCTACAGCTCTAACATTCGTTACACGTTAACTTGCTGGAAGTGTGACCCTGGGAAAGGGAGGGGAAAGGGGATACCAGGACCTCAGTGAACAACAGGATCAAAAAGGAGTGCAGAAACATCAGACCGAGGAACATGAGGAGGCCATTCAGCCCTTTGAGCCTGCTCTGCCATTCAATATGATCAGGGTCAACCTGTTGTGCCTCAAATTCACTTTCCTGTCTGTCCCCCAGAACCTTCGACTCCCTGTCCACCAAGATTCTGCCGAACTGCGGAGGCAGTGGCCTTGCCACTGGACTAGTAATCCAGAGACCCAGGTTAATGCTCTGGGAGCCTGGTTCGCCTCCCACCACGGCAGATGGGTAAAATTTGAATTCTATATAAAATTGGAAATGATAGTCTAATGCTGACCATGAAACCATTGCCGATTGTCGTATAAACCCATCTGGTTCACTAATGTCACAGAATCATAGAATTTACAGTGCAGAAGGAGGCCATTCAGCCCATTGAATCTGCACCAGCCCTTGGAAAGAGCACCCTACTTCAGCCCACACTTCCACCCTATCCCTGTAACCCAGTAACCTCACCTAACGTTTTGGCAATTTATCATGGCCAATCCACCTAGCCGGCACATCTTTGGACTGTGGAAGGAAACCGGAGCACCCGGAGGAAACCCACACAGACAAGGGGGGGAACGTGCAGACTCCGCACAGACAGTGACCCAGCGGGGAATCGAACCTGGGACCCTGGAGCTTTGAGGCAGCAGTGCTAACCACTGTGCCACCGTGGTGTCCTTTTGGGAAGGAAATCTATCACCCTTACCCGGTCTGGCCTACATGTGACTCCAGACCCACAGCAATGTGGTTGACTCTGAACTGCCCCCAGGGATGGGAAATGCTGGTCCAGCAACGCCCACATCCCATAAAGACATTTTTAAAAACTCAGCTGGGGATAAACTCAATGAGTCAGCCTCCACTGCTCCCTGGGAAAGAAAATTCCACAGACTCACGACCCTTGGAGAGAAAATAATTCTCCTCATCTCTGTATTAAACAAGAGGCCCCATTATTATACTGTGTCTCTGAGTTCCAGTCCCCCACATAGCTGGAAACATCCTGATTTCCACCCTGCCAAAGTCCCTCAGGATCTTCCAAGTTTCAGGAAGGTCACCTCTCATTTGTCTAAACTCCAATAGATACAGAGCCAGTCTGTCCAACCTTTCCTCTTGGATAAGCCTTAGACAGAACCTTCCAAACCCACGACCACCACACCACCATCTAGAAGGACAAGAGCAGCAGATACCTGGGACCCCCACCACCTGGAGGTTCCCCTCCAAGTCACTCACCACCCTGACTGGGAAATATATCGGCCGTTCCTTCACTGTCGCTGGGGAAACATCCTGGATCTCCCTCTCTAACACCACCCTTCCACTTCTACCCTCTGTCTTCTATGGCCAAGCCAGTTCTGAATCCATCCAGCTAGTTCACCCCAAGCCCTATGTGATCTTGGGGGCGATTCTCTGAGCCCGAGGTGCGGAGAATCGGTGCCAGCACGGCGCCGGCCGCGGGCCACTGGAATAGGCGGGGCCACCGATTCTTCGGCCCAGATGGGCCGAGCGGCCGGCGCCAATACGGCAGAGTCCCGCCAGTGCCGTTCACCCCTGGTCGCTGCCGGTGGGAACTCTTCGGGAACGGTCGGGGGGGGGGGGGGCAGCCTGTGGCGGGGGGGGGGGGGCTCCGTCACCCCGATCGGGGCCCTCTCCCCCCCCCCCCCCCCCCCGGGCCTACTTTCTGGCGCGGCCGGCCCCTGAACACCGACTCCATCTTGAGTCAGGCCAATGCGCTAAAGAAGTCCCCCACGCATGCGCAGGGTGACGCGGCCCAACTGCGCATGCGCAGGATTGAGCTGGCCCAACTGCGCATGCGCAGGATTGAGCTGGCCCAACTGCGCATGCGCAGGATTGAGCTGGCCCAACTGCACATGCGCAGGTTGGCGTGGCGGAGAAAGAAGGCTGGAGCGGTGTGAACCGCTCCAGCGCCGTGCTGGCCCCCATACGCAACCGGGAATGCGACGGCATTCACGACGGCGCGGGCACTTAGTCCGCGGATCGGAGAATCGCGCCCCTAGTCTTTTGCACCAGCCTGCCATGAGGGACTTTATCAAATGCTTTACTAAAGTCCACGCAGACAACATCCACAGCCCTTCCCTCGCCAATCATTTTTGTCACCTCCTCAAAAATCTCAATGAAATTAGTGAAACATGTACAAAACCATGCTGCCTGTCAGTAAGAAGATCATTAACAAATTAGGAACCTACCTCTTCATTCACCTGAGGAAGGAGCAGTGCTCCGAAAGCTAGTGTTTGTAACAAACCTGTTGGACTTTAACCTGCTGTTGTCAGACTTCTTACTATTTTTCAGGTAGATTACCGGGGGCTAGATGGGAATGTGGAACTCGACACGCAAACAGATCTGCCATGATATTATTGAATGGTGGAGCAGACTCGAGGGGCCGAATGGCCTACTTTTGTTTTGTGTGCTCAGATAGTTTTCCAGCACCTTTTCCCTGGTGATAGTGATTGTTCTCACTGGCTGCTCACCTCCTGATTTTCAAATATCTCTGGGAAGTTTTCTAAATCTTCTCCAGTCAGGACAGGCAGCAAATCCCTGTTCAACACCCCTTGTTTTCAATTAACAATTCCTCAGACTCTCCATCTCTGACGGAGCAACACCAGCTTTCGTTACTCGTTTCCCATTTCAATACTCGTAGAAGCTCTTCCTATCTGGTTGCATATTTCCACCTTTCTCACAAACTCCAATTTCTCCCTCTCCTTTTAATCATTCTTTGCTGGTTCTTAACATTTGCCCAATCTTCTGACTGATCGCTAAACTTTGCAGATTTTTACAGTGTTCCTTTAAATTTGACACGATCCTTCATTTCCTTATTCAGCCACTGATGATGCATTCCTTCTCAAAGACTCTTTCTTTCTCACTGGGTTAAATCTTTGCTGAGAGTTAATAAATATCTGGTTAAAATTCTGGCACTGCATCTCCACTAACCTCCCTTTTTTAAAAAAATAATATTTTATTGATCGTTGAATATTTAACAAACACAAACTGAATTACAACACAATAATTGTGAAAACTGTTCATACATGGTAATACTGTCCCATTAACACAGGAAATCAGAAAAATACATAACATCAACTACAACCCCCCCCCCATTCCCCCTAACCCCACCCATAAAGTAGGCGTATGGTGTGTTGGCTTTCATTAACAGGGGGATTGAGTTTAAGAGCCACGAGGTGTTGCTGCAACTTTATAAAACCCTGGTTAGACCACACTTGGAATATTGTGTCCAGTTCTGGTCCCCTCATTATAGGAAGGATGTGGATGCTATGGAGAGGGTACTGAGGAGATTTACCAGGATGCTGCCTGGACTGGAGGGCATGTCTTATGAAGAAAGGTTGAGGGAGTTAGGGCTTTTCTCACTGGAGCGAAGAAGGCAGAGAGGTGACTTGATAGAGGTGTACAAGGTGATGAGAGGCATGGATAGAGTGGATAGCCAGAGACTTTTGCCCAGGGTGGAAATGGCTGTCACGAGGGGATATAATTTTAAGGCATTTGGAGGAAGGTATAGGGGAGATGTCAGAGGGAGGTTCGTTACACAGAGAGTGGTGGGTGTGTGGAATGCACTGCCAGCAGAGGTGGTGGAGTCAGAGTCATTAGGGACATTTAAGCGACTCTTAGACAGGCACATGGACAGCAGTAAATTGAAGGGGTGTAGGTTAGGTTGATCTTCAATTAGGATAAATGGTCAGCACAATATTGTGGGCCGAAGGGCCTGTACTATACTGTACTGTTCTATGTTCTATAAACCCTACCTCCCCCTACAGCCAATGCCCCCATCCCCCGAACCCCACCCATAAACCCTACCTCCCTGATGGTAATTAGTTCTTTGAAGTGCGAGATGATTGGCTGCGACCTCAGGTTGAATCTCTCCACTGCCCCGTGATGGTGTACTTGACCTTTCCAGGTATAAAAAGTCCATAAGGTCACCCACTCAGGCCTAGGTAGTAGGTGGAGCGGACGCCCTCTGTCCCAGTAGAACCCGCCTTTGGACGATCAGTGAGGCAAAGGCGAATGCATCCGCCCTCACCCGAGTCCACAGCCTCGGTCAGTCTGATACCCCAAAATTGGCCACCAACATAGAACATACAGTGCAGAAGGAGGCCATTCGGCCCATCAAGTCTGCACTGACCCACTTAAACCCTCACTTCCACCCTATCTCCGTAACCCAATAATCCCTCCTCACCTTTTTGGTCACTAAGGGCAATTTATCGTGGCCAATCCACCTAACCTTTGGACTGTGGGAGGAAACCCGGAGCATCCGGAGGAAACCCACGCAGACACGGGGAGAACGTGCAGACTCCACAGAGACAGTGACCCAGAGGGGAATCGAACCTGGGACCCTGGCGCTGTGAAGCCATAGTGCTAACCACTGTGCTACCCTGCTGCATCCACACAATGGACAAGGCTCCAGATCAATGTTGGGAACGGCTGACATGGTTCTGAAGGAGACCCAAAAGCTGACCATCCTCGGCCAACACCAGAACATGTGGGTATGGTTGGTGGGCCGATGAGGACACCACCCACACCTGTCCTCCATTCCATCAAAGAAACCGCTTATCCTACTTTTGGTTGGATGAGCTCTTTGAACCAGCTGGAGTCCCGAAAGACGTGCTGTTTGGTGAATTGGACATTCTGAATTCTCCCTCTGTGTACCCGAACAGGTGCCAGAATGTGGCAACTAGGGGCTTTTCACAGTAACTTCATTGTAGTGTTAATGTAAGCCTACTTCTGCCGCTAATAAAGATTATTATTATTAGATGAGGCCGAGGGGTGAGCAGGATGAGGTGGAATTTACCTCACAGAGGCCCTCATTCCACACATCCTCATGTAAAATGGGTCAACCCCTCCCCATTTCTCCTTCACCTGATCAAATGACGTAGATGCCAATGAGATGGTTAGCGATCCTAGCGCCCCCCACACCTCGTCCCCCCCCCTCTCGTTCCCCTCCCCCCCCCCCCCCCCTCCCGGCCCCCCCTGCAAGTCCTTGCCAACTGTAAGGTTCCCTCCAACAGGGAAGGCTGTGGTGCTAAGGGGAAAACGCAGGCAAGCCCCCGCAGACTATGTCACGCAATTGACAATATCGGAATAGATGTGCCCCTGTCAGTTGGAATTTCGCTGAGAACTCCTCCCACTGGTGAACTGTCCCATCTATAAACCAGCCTCTGAAGCACTCTAACCCCTTCCCTCCCCACACCTTAAAAGTTAAATCCAAACCCGATGGCGCAAACAAGTGGTTCCCATTTATAGGAGCCAACGATGACATGGCCCTCAGCTTGTAATGTTGTCTAAGCTGCCTCCATATCTTCAAGGTGGAGATCATCACTGGGTTGCAAAGAGTGGGAGTGATTACTGTGGCCCAGAGGCTCGACCCTCTACACAAACCTGCCTCCATCTTCCCCCACATGGTGACCGATTCTCTGTACCACCCCAACACTTTCTCCACGTTGGCCGCCAGTAATACATAAGGAAATTGGATAGTGCGAGGTTACTGTCCCACCTCCTAACCTAGTTTCTCAATTTTCTTTAGATAGATCAGACTTCATATCCTTACGTACCTCAATTCAGATTTGAAACCGTCTCAGACCCAGACCTCTACCCTTCAAATTGAATATGAAATTCTATCTTGTTATGATCATTGTTGTCTTTGCTATAAGGTTATTGATAAATCCAGTCTCATTGCTGATTACCAGGTCTAGGATAGCTTGTTCCCTGAACGTGATGCTCTAAGATTTGTACCAAGCCAGCTCTGCTAATCAATCCTTCCTCTCTACATGGAGCTTAATGTTTTCCATCATCATCATTGTGGTACATTTCTTACATGTCCCATTTACAACTTCCTGCACCTTCTGTCCCATCATGTAATTATTGTTCAAGGTCCATAAACTACTCCCACAAGTGACCTCTTACTTTTCCTATTTCTTATCTCTACCCAAACTGATTCTACATCCTGTTATGATGTCAGAGGTAGGTTCTTTACTCAGAGAGTAGTAAGGGTGTGGAATGCCCTGCCTGCAACAGTCGTGGACTCGCCAACATTAAGGGCATTTAAATGGTCATTGGATAGGCATATGGACGATAAGGGAATAGTGTAGATGGGCTTTAGAGGGGTTTCACAGGATGGTGCAACATCAAGGGCTGAAGGGCCTGTACTGCGCTGTAATGTTCTATTGTTATTGAAAGCCAAGGTCAGCTCTCACGGCTGACATCCTCAATTAGAGTTATCCCTCCACTTTTTCCCAGTTTCCTGTCTTTTCGAAATGTCAAATACCTGTCAGTATTCAGGTCCCAGCCTTGGTAACGCTGCAGCCAGTTCTCTGTGAAGCCTATCACTGAACCACAGAAAAGTTACAGCACAGAAGGAGGCCATTCGGCCATCTTGTCATGCCAGCCCGAGGACACCCATGTGTCCTTTCTATAGTCAGGGGTACAGATAGGCGCCTCTGTGGACATGAAAGAGACTCCAGGATGGTATGTTGCCTCCCTGGTGCCAGGGTCCAGGATGTCTCAGAACGGGTAGCGGGCATCCTGAAGGGGGAGGGCAAACAGGCAGAGGTCATTGTACATATTGGTACTAATGACATCGGCAGGAAGGGAGATGAGGCCCTGCAGCAGGAGTTCAGGGAGCTAGGCAGAAAGTTAAAAGACAGGACCTCAAGGGTTGTAATCTCGGGATTACTCCCTATGCCACATGCCAGTGAGGCTAGAAATAGGAAGATAGAGCAGCTAAACACGTGGCTAAACAGCGAGTGTAGGAGGGAGGGTTTCCATTATCTGAACCGCTGGGAGCTCTTCCGGGGCAGGTGTGACCTGTATAAGGACGGGTTGCATCTAAACTGGAGAGGCATAAATATCCTGGCCGCGAGGTTTGCCAGTGTCACACGGGAGGGTTTAAACTAGTATGGCAGGGGGGTGGGTACCGGAGCAATAGGTCAGAAGGTGAAAGCTTTGAGGGAGAACTAGGGAATAGGGCCAGTGTGGCTCTGAGGCAGAGCAGGCAGGGAGATGTTGCTGAAAACAGCGGATCTGGTGGCCTGAAGTGAATATGTTTTAATGCAAGAAGTATAACAGGTAAGGCAGATGAACTTAGAGCTTGGATTAGTCCTTGGAACTTAACATAGAACATAGAACTGTACAGCACAGTACAGGCCCTTCGGCCCACAATGTTGTGCCAAACTAGTCTGAAATTAAGATCAAATCAACCTACTCCCAATCATTCTAGTGCACTCCATTTGCCTATCCAATAACCGCTTGAAAGTTCCTAAAGTGTCCGACTCCACTACCATAGCTGGGAGTGCGTTCCACACCCCAACCACTCTCTGAGTAAAGAACCTGCCTCTGACATCCCTCCTATATCTTCCACCATGAACCCTTTAGTGATGCCTCCTTGTCACAGCTACATCCACCCGAGGGAAAAGTCGCTGAACGTCCACTCTATCTATCCCTCTCATCATCTTACACACCTCAATTAAGTCACCTCTCATCCTCCTCCGCTCCAATGAGAAAAGCCCTCGCTCCCTCAACCTTTCCTCAGAAGACCTACCTTCCAATCCAGGCAGCATCCTGGTAAATCTCCTTTGCTCCCTTTCCAATGCTTCCACATCCTTCCTATAGTGAGGTGACCAGAACTGCACACAATACTCAAAATGTGGTCTAACCAAGGTCTTGTACAGTTGCAGCATAACCTCACGGCTCTTAAACTCAATTCCCCTGTTAATAAATGCTAACACAGTGTAGGCTTTCTTCATGGCTCTATCCACTTGCGTGGCAACTTTCAGACATCTATGGGCTTGAACTCCGAAATCTCTCTGCTCGTCCACATTCTTCAGAACTCTGCCATTAACCCTGTAATCCGCATTCAAATTTGTCCGACCAAAATGAATCACTTCACACTTATCAGGGTTAAACTCCATCTGCCACTTTTCAGCCCAGTTCTGCATCCTATCAATGTCTCTTTGCAGCCTACAACAGCCCTCCACCTCATCCACTACTCCACCAATCTTGGTGTCATCAGCAAATTTACTAACCCAACCTTCAACTCCATCATCCAAGTCATTGATAAAAATCACAAATAGCAGAGGACCCAGCACTGATCCCTGTGATACACCGCTGGTAACTGGGATCCAGGATGAAAATTTACCATCTACCACCACCCTCTGTCTTCTATGTGATAGCCAGTTACTGATCCAACCGGCCAAATTTCCCTCTATCCCACACCTCCTTACTTTCTGCATGAGCCCACCATGGGGCACTCTGATGCTGTTTCCATTAGAGACCTGGTTGAGGGAAGGACAGGATTGGCAGATAAACGTTCCAGGATTTAGATGTTTCAGGCGGGATAGAGGGGGATGTAAAAGGGGTGGAGGAGTTGCGCTACTGGTTAGGGAGAATATCACAGCTGTACTGCGGGAGGACACCTCAGAGGGCAGCGAGGCTATATGGGTAGAGATCAGGAACAGGAAGGGTGCAGTCACAATGTTGGGGGTTTACTACAGGCCACCCAACAGCCAGCGGGACATAGAGGAGCAAATAGGTAGACAGATTTTGGAAAGGAGTAAAAGCAACAGGGTTGTTGTGATGGGAGACTTCAACTTCCCCAATATTGACTGGGACTCACTTAGTGCTTGGGGCTTAGACGGGGCAGAGTTTGTAAAGAGCATCCAGGAGGGCTTCTTAAAACAATATGTAGATAGTCCAACTAGGGAAGGGGCTGTACTGGACCTGCTATTGGGGAATGAGCCCAGCCAGGTGGTAGAAGTTTCAGCAGGGGAGCATTTTGGGAACAGTGAGCACAATTCAGTAAGTTTTAAAGTGCTGGTGGACAAGGATAAGAGTGGTCCTAGGGGGAATGTGCTAAATTGGGAAAGGCTAATTATAACAATATTAGGCAGGAACTGAAGAACCTAGATTGGGGCGGATGTTTGAGGATAAATCAACATCTGACATGTGGGAGGCTTTCAAATGTCAGTTGAAAGGAATTCAGGGCCGGCATGTTCCTGTGCGGAAGAAGGATAAATACGGCAAATTTCGGGAACCTTGAATAACGAGAGATATTGTAGGCCTCGTCAAACAGAAAAAGGAGGCATTTGTCAGGGCTAGAAGGCTGGGAATAGACGAAGCCTGTGTGGAATATAAAGAAAGTAGGAAGGAACTTAAGCAAGGAGTCAGGAAGGCTAAAAGAGGTCACAAAAAGTCATTGGCAAATAGAGTTAAGGAAAATCCCAAGGCTTTTTACACGCACATAAAAAGCAAGCGGGTAGCCAGGGAAAGGGTTGGCCCACTGAAGGTCAAGGGAGGGAATCTATGTGAGGAGCCAGAGGAAATGGGCGAGGTACTAAATGAATACTTTGCATCAGTATTCACCAAAGAGAAGGAATTGGTGGATGTTGAGTCTGGAGAAGGGTGTGTAGATAGCCTGGGTCACATTGAGATCCAAAAAGACGAGGTCTTGGGCGTCTTGAAAAATATTACGGTGAATAAGTCCCCAGGGCCTGATGGGATCTACCCCAGAATACTGAAGGAGGCTAGAGGCTAGAGGCTAGAGGACATCTTCAGGTGATGTCCGGGAGGACTGGAGAATAGCCAATGTTGTTCCCCATTCACAGACCCTTCCCCAACCCCCCCCCCCCCCCCCCCCCCCCCCCCCCCACTCACGGACCTTCCTGCTGATTACCATTACCGGCCACCATCAGCAGATGAATCAGTACCTCCTCCATGTTGAACACCACTTGGAGGAAGCACTGAATGTGCTCTGGTTGGGGGGACTTCAATGTCCATCACCAAGAGAGGCTCAGTAATAGCACAGACCGAGCTGGCTGGGTCCTAAAGGACAATAGCTGCTAGACTGGGACTGCAGCAGGTGGTGAGGAACCAACAAGAGGGAAAAACATACTGGACCTCATCCAATGATCTACCTCTCAGAAATCTGTCCATGACTAGATTGTCAGGAGTATCACTGTACAGTCCTTGTGGAGTGAAACTCCTGCCTGTACGCTGAGGATACCCTCCACCATCTTGTGTCACAATAACACCGTGATAAATGCAGCTCGTTTGATTAGCACCCCATCCACCGACTGAACATTCACTCCCTCCACCATCGGCACACAGTGGCAGCCGTCTGTACCATCTACAAGATGCACTGCAGGAAATCACTAAGGTTCCTTCGGCAGAACCTTCCAAACCCACGACCACCACCATCTAGAAGGACAAGAGCAGCAGATACCTGGGAACCCCACCACCTGGAGGTTCCCCTCCAAGTCACTCACTACCCTGACTGGGAAATATATCGGCCGTTCCTTCACTGTCGCTGGGGCAACATCCTGGCACTACCTCCCTAACAGCACAATGGGTGTGCCTACACCTCAGGGACTGCAGCGGTTTAAGAAGAAAGCTCACCACCACTTTCTGAGGGGTAACGAGAGCTGGGCAATGAAACCCCTGGTCAGGTCTGCAATACCGTAAAATAATAAAACCAAGCGTGGGGTGAGACATAGAAAGTAAAGAGAAAAGAAAATCTGGAAGAAATTCTGCACAAATGAGATTGAACTATTTGATATGTTCTCTTTCTGGACTAGAGGTCATGTGGAATTTGCAAAGGGACAGAGACAGGTTCAGTGAGTGGGCAAACATTTGTCAGCTGGAGCATAATGTGGGAAAAGTGAACTTGTCCAGTTTGGCAGGAAGAATTAAAAAAGCAGCAAATGATCTAAATGGAGAGAGACTGCGGAATAATAATAATAATCTTCATTGTCATAAGTAGGCTTACATTAACACTGCAATGAAGTTACTGTGAAAAGCCCCTAGTCGCCACATTCCGGCGCCTGTTCAGACACACAGAGGGAGAATTCAGAATGTCCAATTCACCCAACAGCACGTCTTTCGGGACTTGTGGGAGGAAACCGAAGCGCCCGGAGGAAACCCACGCAGACACGGGGAGAACGTGCAGACTCCGCACAGACAGTGACCCAGCTGGGAATCAAACCTGGGAACTTGCCACTGTGAAGCAACAGTGCTAACCACTGTGCTACAGTGCCTCTGAGGGACAGAGGGATCTGGGTGTCCTGGTACAGGGAAGGTTAGTACAGAAAGTGATTGAAGAGGCCAATGGAATGCTGTCGTTAATGCAAGGGGAATGGAATATACAAGTAGGGATGTTTTACAGCAGCTGTATTGGTACTTGGTGAAACCACATCTAGATACTGTGTACAATCTTGGCCTCCTCACTGAAGAAGGAGACAAATGTGTTTGAAGCAGTTCAGAGAATGTTCACTCGCTGAAATTAAGGGTTGTCTTCTGAGGCAAGGTTAGAGGCTGGGCCTGTATCTGTACTTGTTTAAAAGAATGAGAGGTGATTTCATTGAAACATATAAGATCCTGAGGGGATTTGACAGGGTGGATACTGAGAAATATTCCCCCTTGTGGGAGCGACTAGAAGTGGGGGTGACAGTTTATAATCAGACTGTGATGAGGAGAATTGTTTTCTCGGAGTTATCAGTCTGTGGAACTCTCCAGAGCCATGGGGGCTGCATCATTTTAAGACTGTGGAAGATCGATTCTCTTATTAATCAGGAATGTCAAGTTATTGGGGCTGTGAGGGGAGGTGATGTTGCGACCACAGTCATAACAACCAATCGAGGGGCTGAATGGTCTAATCCTGCTGCAAATGTGTATGTTCATATTTATATATGCAAATATGGAGAGATCAAGTGACAGGAACATAAATCTCCTCATTAACAAGTTCCTTACGCAGTTAGGTTCCTCTTAATGAATAGGAAGTTTCGGAAGTTTCTCAAAACTCAGAGTTTGAGGATGACATCCAGTTTTTAATGAGGTTAATGATAGAATGGGACAAATCTGCCAAATGTTGTTGCGATTCATACTTCATTGTATATAATAAGTTGCTGCGTTATTCGCACTTCCAGAACATCAAATGCCAGACAGCTATCAAATTCAATATTTACATCCCAGAAAGCTGTCGGCCGTTATCCATGCTCCAATGGGAGTCTGACACTATCCATGCTATCTGTTATCCATGCTCCAATGGGAG
Source organism: Scyliorhinus canicula (assembly GCF_902713615.1). Lineage (NCBI taxonomy): Eukaryota > Metazoa > Chordata > Chondrichthyes > Carcharhiniformes > Scyliorhinidae > Scyliorhinus > Scyliorhinus canicula. The sequence continues at coordinate 1,175,761 of NC_052149.1, forward strand.
TCTGACACTATCCATTCTATCCGTTATCCATGCTCCAATGGGAGTCTGACACTATCCATGCTATCTGTTATCCATGCTCCAATGGGAGTCTGACACTATCCATGCTATCCGTTATCCATGCTCCAATGGGAGTCTGACACTATCCATGCTATCTGTTATCCATGCTCCAATGGGAGTCTGGCACTATCCATGCTCTCCGTTATGGCCGTTATCCATGCTCCAATGGGAGTCTATGACACTACAGGACTATGAGTAATGAATGTCTTCTCATTTCAGACTGAAATGGTCCATCTCGTTCTTGGTCCAAGACAATGACTGTTACAATTTCACAATTGCACATTTGACCCACTTCGATCTTTACATAATCTTGAAGTCTCGGTATCTGACATAAGCTTTCCTTTATTGCCGAATTCTATTCGGTGCTGTTTGACATCTAAGGGGATCTGGATTTGGGAGCCAAACCCTTTTCTTTGTGGGAGGATATTTTTTCAGAGCCCTCACTATCTCGTCCTTGACTATCTCCCACTTGCTCCTCGACTGATTTCTAGTCCGCTTTTTACAAATGCCATCGCATTTCAATAAAATTGGCATTTTCCAATTCAAAACTTTAACGCTTTGTCTATCTTTGAGTTTTTCCACAGTACACAAAATTGAACTGAATTATCCCACCCACTGGTACTGCCTCCACCAGCCCTCATTCATTCCCTAAAACTCAGTTCAGAAAGGGCTATATAATTACAGTAAGATTTTCTTACTCTTGGATTTTAACCCCCAACATATCACCAGTTACAATCTGCCAATTTGGAAATGCTCCATTTATTCCTTCACTGTTTCCAGTCCATTGATATTACATTGCCTTTAATGAGCCCTAATTTTGTGAAATAACATTTTATGTGACACCTTCTCATATACATGAGGCATTATCTATGACATAAAGCATTTCGATGGGAACTCAATCTCTCTGATAATTCTACTTATTGATTGAAAATACTGGATTGAAATGTGACCGACTAATGTCACCCTTTCCCAGAGCTGACAGACGATACCTAGGATTGGGGAATGTAAACTGTGACTTGGAGCTGGAGAAGGTCAGAAAAGATTGGTGTCACCACCATTGATCTCTTCTGAAGACCAAGTTAATTATTTTAAAAAATGCAAAACAATTGGTATTGAAAGTTTGCAAAAGAAATGTGTGAACTTACACTTGTTTCCGCTGGAACCCCAGGGCCAAACACCTCCCTAGTAGATGTGGTTGTTGGGTCTTTGTCCTCATATTCTGTGACTTCATAATAATATTCATCTTCATAACGCTTGGGGTCATATTCATTGGGGTCATATTCTTCAACATCATATGTTTTGAATTCATGATCAATAGTGGCAGTTCCTTTGGTGGAAGAACCTTTGACATCATGCTCATTGAGGTCATGGCCATTGAGGTCATGCTCTTTGACATCATGCCTGTTAAGGTCATGCCCATTGAGGTCATGCTCTTTGCCATCATGCCCGTCAAGGTCATGCCCATTGAGGTCATGCTCTTTGCCATCATACTCCTTGATCTCATATTCATTGGGATCATACTCTTTGAAATCATACTCATTCAGATCATACTCATTGAGTTCCTGTTCCTTTTCTTCAGTCTCTTTCTTTTCAAGATAATAATCCTCTCCAGTCAGATATTCCTCTTTATGGTTGTCTTCAATATTTGTCTTATTTTGTCCAAGTGAAATTGACAGTGTTTGGGAAATGAGAAATGATATGAGCATAGTGTTAGCAAAGCTTCAGCTTAATTCGACAATACGCAAAGTACCCCAAGAGATGTTCGGTGCTATACACCCTGGTTTTTGAATGAACTGGGGGGTCAGACTGACTAAAAATTGTAATGTTTACTTGCATCAGGAAGCAGGTTTAGCATTTGGAAGAGGACATTTACATAAAATCGTGAGACTGAATGAAAAGGGTTGACCCACATAAACTAGAAGGAGCAATTATTCATGATCACATTCAGCAGCAATTGGGAATTTGAAATGAGTGAGGAAATATAGAGAACATATTTCCTCTGACACATTCATCTCTTGGTAATCTTTGCAAGCAACTGGCAGTGTCGAGGCAATGGCTGGCTCCGAACTTTTAACTTTATTTCCCTTTGATTTATTTCAGCATTTTCAAACATTTTGGTTCTTATGAAAGATATTGATATTCAAAAGCTCAATGTTTAACAAACACCAGATACAGTGTGGTAAACTCTCTCTGCCATCTTCTCTAACGATGGAGATTGTAACTTAAGGTTTTTCAAAACGTTTGCAAACATTTCTGTGGGATAAACAAGTAACTACTTAAATGCAAAGCTTTTTGTAAGTCAGTTGGAATTTTGATGTTCCGATAGGGCGAGATGAAGAGGGGCTGGAGGAAGGTTCATGTGAAGGTTAAACACCAAAGACTGTTTCTGTGCTCTACAGTCGATGCCATTCTATGAGCAGTGCCCGAGTCAAATTACAAAGAAAGCGGAAACTGGAGAGCTCAATGTGAACTTTCCATCAGCTCAAACCTGGGAAACAAGGAGTAACTCAACACGAGTCTAGACTTAGGCCCCTGTTGAGGTGGTGATGAAGTTTAAAGGTATATTCACACTCCAAGTATTGTGTCAGGATGAAGTGACTTCACTTTCACTTGCTCATGGTGGGAAGACTCCAGAACAAAGAGGAAAATAACTTGAAAATGAAAGGTCGGCCAATCAGGGGTGATGGCAGGAAATATTTCTTCACACGAAAGAGAGTGGCTAACTGTCAGTCTACACCTCCCCCCACCCCCAAAAAAAAAACGATGGCCTCTGGGGTTAATCTCAAATTGGAGGTCAATGGGTTCCTATTTCTTAAAGGTTGACAAATAGAGTTAAGATGCGGATTGAGTGTGGTCAAATTGATGGTGGAATAGATTCGAGGAGCTTAATGATCTCCTATTGATCCTAATGTATCAAAATTCCCTCTCAAACTGTACAGGAGGCAGCAGAACCCAATGGAAGATGCTATGAAGCAATAAAGTCAAATAAATGTTAAAAGTTCCATCCTAATTGGCCATTACCTCTTGCTTTGATTCACATTTATTGACAAGTTAAATAGAATCAGCAAATATAAAGCACAGTGAATGGATTTTTATCAAACAAATTGGGCAATTTGTTACTCACCAAATCCAACATGAAGAGCTGTTTGTCAAAAATTTTAAAAATGCTTAAAAGGCATGATGTTATTGCCAACTGAAACGACAATACTGGATTCAGCTCTTGAGGCAGTTCCATCACGGTCAGGTCCGGGTGTATTGGGTGTTGTGAGAGGAGCAGTAACTCCCCCGATATGTTTCAGAATGAGAGGAGACCAAAACACAACTCTTCATCCTCTCACTTCACCACTTGCCTCTTACAATATCCATGCCAATGTGGCTAAGATCAACATTACATCAGAGCCTTTCTCATCTGAAACTCTGACAGACCTGGTCACCAATCTCTCAGAACACACACAAAAATCCCAAGGCGAATGTAAGCTGATAAACTGCACATGGTACAGGCTGACAAACTGAAACAACCTGTTCTTTGAAAATCATTTTCCTTTCTGGTTGTTTTTTTACCTCATTAACTTTCTCTCTGACTGATGAGCTGGTCGTTCCCTCATAGGTTTCATAGTAATATTCCTCGCCAGTCTCTTCAGGCAACACATTGTTCACAACCTGCAGTGAAATTGAGATAAAACAAAGAGGGTATTTAGTTAACGACACAGCTTAAATCAGGTCTGAATTTGGCAGATTTTGCCAGGGTGGGGAACAAGAGATTTGGGGGGTGGGAGTGGGTTAAGGGTCATTCAGGTCTATCATCAGAGATCTTCCAGTCTTGACTCCTCAGAAGATCTTGATCATTTTTGCTACCTTTGGCCCAACCTTGAGTTTTGATGTTTGGTGACTGGCCAAGTCCTGTTTCCTCTTCGTAGATGTAAAGATTTTTTTGGAAGTAATCTTTGTCGCTACGTTCTTAGTTTTAGTTTGTCCAGCATCCTTCTTCAGTTTGATGAATGAAATGAATTTCTTTTTCTGCAAAATGTGGTGAGAGATGGAATGGAAAATAGCATAAATAATGATGGCAGGAAAACAGGAGAGAAATGTGAATCGAAGGTCGTGGGAACACCTGCTCTCCCAGCTGTAAAAAAATGATGATTTGTGGAGGAGGGGAGGGATTGCGGAGAATAAAGGGCAGAAAGGAGTTGCTCTGGAGAAAAGAGAATGACGAGGATGGCAAGGAAATAGATAGGATGAGTGGACAAAGCAAACAGACCATGTTGAAGATTGGAATCTGGTCACTTTGTTACCTCAGTTGGGAAGTCTGTCCCCTCCAATGTTGATTTTTCCTCAGTTGGCTGATAGTCAAACTCTACAAAGTCTCCATCACTATAATCATAGTCATATTCCAGTATTTCTTCAGGAGAGTACTGCACCGTGAGGGGAAATGCAATCATAGTTCTGTTAGTAGCAATCCCAGGTAGACCTGGATAAGCAGAATCAACCTTTTCACACACAACAATTAATGAAAATATGTTCAGAGACGTGAGATGGACCTTGACCCCCATGCGCGGATGCACAATGAACCCTGACCAATCAGCAGCCAGTTGTGTAGGATCCACTGCACCCCACCACACAAACATCAAGATCAAACTCAAACATGTTTTCATCCAGTCACCCAATGTACAGAACTTCCAACTATCTGCTCAGTATCGTTGCAGAATACCAGTTTGTGTGCTATCTCGTGTTTATGGTCTGGAAAGCGCTGCCTGATAGGAGGTGGAAGCAATTCAATAATGACCTTCAAAAGGGAATTTGAGCTTTTAAAAATTCATTCATGAGATATGGGTGTCAGTGGCTGGTCCAATGTTTATTGCCCGTCTCTAACCACCCCCTTGCGAAGGTGATGGTGAGTTGATGAGATATGGGTGTCAGTGGCTGGTCCAATGCCCATCTCTAACCGCCCCCTTGCGAAGGTGATGGTCAGTTGCTTCTTGAATGTCTAAAGCTCTGAGGTGTAGGTACACCCACTGTGCTGTTAGGGAGGGAGTTCCAGGATGTTACCCCAGCGACAGTGAAGGAACGGCCGATATATTTCCAAGTCAGGGTAGTGAGTGACTTGGAGGGGAACCTCCAGGTGGTGGGGTTCCCAGGTATCTGCTGCTCTTGTCCTTCTAGATGGTGGTGGTCGTGGGTTTGGAAGGTGCTGCCTAAGGAACCTTGGTGAGTTCGTGCAGTGCATCTTGTAGATGGTACACACGGCTGCCATTGTTCATTGGTGGTGGAGGGAGTGAATGTTTAAGATGGTGGATGGGGTGCCAATCAAGCGTGCTGCTCTGGCCTGGATGATGTTGAGCATCTTGAGAGTTGGAGCTGTGCTCATCCAGGCAAGTGGATGAATATTTGTAAAAGAAAGAAATTGCGGGGATATGAGGAGAGGTTAGGGGAATGGAGTCAATTGGATAATCTGGCACAGACTCAATGGTCCGAATGGCCTCATCTGTTTAAGGATTCTGTGAATTTATATTTTTATTCACCGTCAATGTTAACATTGACAGATCGCTTGTGGAATTGAGCCAGAGAGCAATCCGGGTGTCACATGGAAGTGAGAACAGCTGAACGCAGAGAGAGGGGAAGACAACCCTGCCCATTCTAACCCTGTGTCAGATCGGACTCGAAACGAGGGCGATTCCCTGATCACGGCACAAATCCCGCTCTGTGGGCCAATTTCCAGGAGAGGCCCAAATGGGATTTGCACCGGACAACAAAGATTTTCCTCTGCATCTGACCCACTTCAGCCGCCTTGAACTGGATCTCGCCCTCACTGGGCATGAACCAGATTAACATATTTATATCTTCATTGCAGTATGCAGGATCTGTTTGAAGCCGGATTCTCCCGGCTCCTAAAATTCCCCGAACCCCTCAGTGCAGCGCGACGTCATCGCGAAACACCACTGGTCACCACAAATGGAGACCAGACGGAGAGACAATGCTGGGGGGGGGGGGGGGGGGGGGCAGAGAGACAACGCTTGGGGGGGGGGGCAGAGAGACAACGCTTGGGGGGGGGGGAGAGAGACAACGCTTGGGGGGGGGGGCAGAGAGACAACGCTTGGGGGGGGGGGGGCATGGCACGGCAGTGCCAAGCGGTAGCGCTCGAGGTGACAGGACCTAAAGCTGGCAGGGCCTGAAGGTGGTGGGGCTTTGCTCACTTGAGGGGGGGGGGGGGCACTGGTACCAACGATTGGATCTGGGGGTCCTGATGACTGGCATTTGGGGTGGGAGGGGGCCTGATTTCTGCGATAGGGAGGGAGGACCTGATGCTGTTGAGAAGGGGGAAGGGTTGTTGCGAATGAGAATGGGGGGTGGGTGCCGGAGCGTACTCTGAGATTGGGGTGTCCTTTTTTCTAGGATGCCCCTATCTCTGAGGAGTCGGACCTGCCGCTCCCGTCTTACAGAGGCCAGTTCACCCCAAACCCGTGGGTGGATTGAGATGTGGGTCTGGCCAACCCACCTGGCAGGAATCACTCCCATTTCATGCCAGAGGAACACTGAGGAGAATTAGCCCTTTCCCCAATCGCCCGTTCACTCTGTTTCTCATTTCACAGATGCTGCTCCATCTGCCGCATTCCCAGAATTTTCTGTTTTCCAGAATCCGCAGTATTTTGCTTTTATCAAATTGTAATTACACCAGGAAGGAGTACCCGGAATGTGGCCCAGGGATGGACAGTGGGAATGTCAGGCAGCAGGTTATACACAACGTTTTATATTAATTTATAACCACATCATCCATTTAGCAACTCAATAAGAGACAGGGAAACCCAATGGATACTCAGCAACAGGCAATGACTGCAGTCAGTTCAGAAGCCTGCCTTTGGAGGAACACACGTAATGATCCAGGACTGGGGTGAGGTCCTGTCTGCTACTGTTCTCTAATTTGGGTGAAAGATTGATGGAGGAGCAGTAAGAAAGCATCATTTTAGACTCCTTTGAGTCTGTTATGTTGGCTGGAGAATGAGCCCATGTCTGAGAGCTAGTTTCTGCTCAATTGTCCAGGGAGGGGAGGAGATTTATATTTATTCAGCGAATTGTGATCTGGAAGGTGCTGTCTGAAAGGACGGTGGAAGCAGTTTCAGTAATAACTTTCAAAAGGGAGTTAGCTCGATACTTGAAAAGACTGTGGGTAGGGGAGTGGCTCTAATCAGATCACTCTTTCAAAGAGCAAGCACAGAGGCAGTGGGCTGAATGGCCTCTTTTTGCGATTCTGTTAGCAGAGACCAGAGGTCAGATGAAACCTAAAAGCAAAATACCACAGATGGTACAGATCAGAAAATGTTTTCTCTACAAATGAAACTTTTGCAACATTCTATGGTGTGAGGAAGGGATTATCGGAGGGTTCCTATTCTATGCAGCATGTTGAGAAAGTTAAAACATTGGTGACAATGGAATCTTCAGGTGAAAACGGTTGAACATTTCTCATTACCGGTTTAGATTAAGCACAGAGAATTAGAAAACATGTTAGTGCTTTTAGACACAGCCAATTAGTGATATTTGCCAAGTTTGCGATGTCACCAAATTAACCCTTTCGAATTTGCTGCAGTCTCAATGGGCTTGTGTCGAGGTTGCTGCAGATATTTGGCTGACATCCTGGACTTGATATTCTACCTGATACTCATCCATATTGTTTCGGAATCTACAGGCAGCCAATCCTGGGCGACGCAGCGTAAACAATAATGGTGGTGTTTATTTGTCAGGGTGAGTGAGACATTTGGAAGGATAGCCAGAATGACTAGATTTACCGATGAGTTATTTTGTAGAGCAGTATCCTTGGCAACAGGATTTGTGTGTTAGACAGAGGGCTCAACCTCCCTCCCTGAATAACCAACTCACCAATTAAACTGTCACCATGAGGAGAACAAGAGAATTCACAATTTATCTCACCCCTCCAGCAAAATGTACGCCAACTCCCCAGTCCCCCGCTCTTTAATCAACTTCCTGCCTTACAAACTCTTCCATGTTCAACAAAGCTTTCCAACAATTCTTGGGAGGGGCAAAGGCTCCGGGTGCATGGGGTTCCCTGGAGTAAATGGTGCTGAGATACATTGGATGGCAGAATATCTCCAAAGGGCTGAATGGCCTCCTCGTGGTCCCTGTGTTCCAATAATGAAAGCCAGAGAGAAAAGAGTTCCGGCATCATCAACCTTTCCTGACTGTTGTAGCCTCTCCTAGAACCACAGAATCATAGAACGTTGACGATACAGAAAGAGGCCACTTGATCCACCATGTCTGCGTCTGCCCCAAACTGAGCCCTCAGTCTAACCCCCCTTTCCAGCAATTATTCTGTGAAGTCTGCAGGTTCTGGCAGCTGAGGGGCCGATCCAGACACCCTCAAAATGAGTTGCTGGTTTCTGTCTCCACCCACTTTTCCGGCAGTGAGTTTGAGATCCCCCCCCCCCCACCCCCCATCCTCTGAGAGAGAACATTCTCCTCATCTCTCCCCTAATCTTTCTCCCAATCGCCTTGGGCGCGATTCTCCGCAAATGCAGCGAGTCTTAAAGGCTGCCGTGAAACTGGCCGTGTTTCACGGCAGCCTCCACGCCCCCTCCCGGGACCCGATTCTCCCCCCCCCGGGCGGGGCTAGCAGCGCGGCCCCGTGAAGCACGGCATCGCGGGCTTAGCGACCGTCGTTAAGCCCGCGCGCCAAGGGTCACGGCGGCTGACGCGCACGATGACGACAGCCGTGCATGCGCGGGTTGGACGGCTCCAACCCGTGCATGCGCGGATGACGTCATCACGCAGATGCGTCAAACCCGCGCATGCGCGGGCCGTCATGCCCCTCAGCCGCCCCGCGGACTGATCCTGCGGGGCGGCGGAGGAACAAATAGTGCGCGGGTATCGGACCCGCTGCCCGCGATCGGTGCCCACCGATCGCAGGCCCATGCCACCCTTGGCACGGCCGTGGTGCGGCCGTGCCAATCGGTGCCATGGTTGTCCGGGACGGCACTTTGCGGCTGTTTTCACGAACGGTGAGAGCAGGTGCAATTGTGTTCGTGAAAATGGCCGTAAAGGCCTGGGAACTCGGCCCATCGGCCAGGGGAGAACCGCTGTTCGCCGTAAAAAACGGCGAGCAGCGATTCGTGTCGTGGGGCAGCCGTGGGGGGGAGAATAGTGGGAAAAATGTCAGGAAGGCCCTCCCGCTATTCTCCGACCCGTCGTGGGCAGCGGAGAATCGCGCCCCTTATGTCTCCTCCTCTGCCCCCGCCCCCCACCCCAAGGCACTGATCTCTGCTAAAATAACCAGGCCCGTTCCATCCACTGTATCCAGGCCCCTCATGATTGAGTTTACCCCAAACAAATCTGCCCTCAGCCTCCTCTGCTCCAGGGAGGACAACCCCAGTCTGTCCAATCTTTCCTCATAACTGCAATTTCCCAGTCCCAGCAACATCCTGGTCAATCTCCTCTCGATCCTCTCGAATGAAATTATGTCCTTTCTGTAATGAGGTGATCAGAACTGCTGACGGTACTCAAGGTGTGTTTGGGGAGTGAGGGTGTGATGGGTTTTTCATTGCAATGAAACAAGGTCTCATGACATTGCAATGGGCCCACCTGCACAGCCAGAGCCTGTCAACTGTTTCTGGATCAATCGGCCTGACTGCAGCAAATCACCCAACCCAGCTCCACAATGAAGATCCGGGCCTTGGGAAACTTTCTCCCCAGGCACACAGGCCTAGCCGAACTCTTCTCACAGAACCAGACAGAAAGATAGAGGCAGAGAAATAGTGAGTTAGAGAAAGCAAAGAGCGAGCGAGAGAAGGAGACAGGGAGAAAAAGGGAGAGTGAGAGAGAAATACTGAGATACAGAGAGACAGAGAGACAGAGAGAGAGAGGAAGACAGAGATAGAAATAGAGAGACAGAGGGAAAGGAAGAGAGGAAGAGACACAGAGAGGGAAACAGAGAGAGCGAGAGGCAGAGAGAGGAGAGAAAAAGGGGAGAAACTGAGACAGAGAGAGGGCGAGACAGAAACAGATAGAGGGAGGGAAAGAAAGGGAGAGATTGAAAGACACAGATTGAGAGAAAAATACAGAGAGGGGGAAGAGCAGGAGAAAGAGAGAGGCAAAGAGAGACGGAGAGAAGGGGTGAAATGGAGAGACTGAGAGAATGAGACAGAGGGACAAACAGAGAAATAGAGAGTGAGGAAGAGAGAAAGAGATATTGTGAGAGAGACAGACCGACAGAGAATGAGGGAGAGAGAGACAGAGAAAGAGAGAGAGTGAACCAGAGAGAGAAAGAGAATGAGAGAAAAATAGTGAGTTAGTTACAGAAAGACAGAGGGAGAGATAGAGATGGAGAAGGAGAGACAGAAGGAATCAGAGTGACAGAGAGATAGATAAATAGAGAGGTAGAGAGAACCATTACAAATGTGAGTCCTATAAACAGTAATAAATAGTAATCAAGGTCTCTCATGACGTGCTACACCAACATTTTACTGTGGAGTTTGCTCAGTTTAAGGGAATGGAGAGATTGATTTGACTGGCACTGAAACTGTACAAGGACAGAGTGGACACTTATTTTGAGTATTCCAGCTTCTATTGTGCTTTTCTCAGTCCCTGCTACCTGCTGACATTGAAAGTAATACTCACCTCATTGACCTGTGGTTGCTGAGCTTGCGGGATGTTGGGTAGAGGATTGTTACAGTCGGGACTGTAATATTCACAGTAATCATATGCAGCACGAGCATCAGGTACAATTAACAGCTGCTGGATCTCACCCTGAAAACACAGACACATCACATTACAACATCACTCAACAGTATATATCGACATAATAACAAATAATAATAATCTTTATTGTCACAAGTAGGCTTACATTGACACTGCAATGAAATTACTGTGAAAAGCCCCTAGTCGCCACATTCCGGCGCCTGTTCGTACACGGAGGGAGAACTCAGAATGTCCAATTCACCAACCAAGCCCGTTTTTCAGGACTTGTGGGAGGAAACCGGAGCACCCGGAGGAAACCCACGCAGACACGGGGAGAACGTGCAGACTCCGCACAGACAGTGACCCAAGCCGGGAATCGAACCCGGGATCCTGGCGCTGTGAAGCAACAGTGCTAACCACTGTGCTACCGTGCTGCCCCCTGGTCCTGTCTAGCTGCCTTGGGGGTCCACAACTATTTGTGAGTATTAGAAATAGGTACAGCTTTAAGCAAATTTAACTTTGTGCGTTTGTATGAAAAAATGCTTAAACTTCAGTTAGCTGATGCAGGTCTCCGCGTTTTGGTTTCACTTCATTGTATTGAGAAGGTTTATAATGTGGAAACAAACAGAATTTAAAGAAAGACTGGGCTGTTGCTTAGCAACCAGGGGCCACCCAAGGTTTAGAAAGAACGTTTGAGTCCAGAAACCAGGGAGTTGGGACAAAATGTATGTGTCAGGAAGAGAGTTAAATTAAAGGAACAAAGGACTTCTGCTTGTGACCACGGAGTGATTGGTCACATAAAGGGCTGATCAAAGTCCCAGAAAAGGGCTCTTTTTACCCAGATCCGGGTGGAATTTTGATGAAAAGGCTTCGGTGAATGGTAGAGGAGTAGTTTACCCCTGGAATGGTCTGTCTTCTGATCACCGGACCCGGCAGAAAGCAGCGAGAGGTTTGGCTGGAAAGTTGAAACAGGCTTGTGCTTCACAGACAGTCTCTTCCAGCATGCAGGCGGGGGAGGGGCAAGCTGGAAGGCCCCAGATACAGAAACTGATGACTTTTATCAAAGAGGAATTCCATAAACAGAGGAAAGAAATGCATGAGGATCATACAAATGCCATTGAGGAAGAGGTGACACCCCTGGAGAGTTCTCTGGAGCGGATGGAGAGGTGTTTGGAGGTGCAGGGGTCACAGATTTGGGAGATTGAAGGAGTGATCTGGGACCACAGCGACCGTGCGGTGGCTCTGGAGGCTGAGGTGGGGCTCCGAGGATTCCTTTGTAAAACCCTGAGGGCAAAGGTTGAGGAGCAGGAGAATGCCTCGAGAAGGCAGAACCTGCGAATAGTGGGCCTGTCTGAAGGGGTGGAAGGTATGAGAGCCACGAGGTATGTCTCGAAGATGCTGGTGGGGCTGGTGGCAGAAGGGGTGCTGGATAAGGCCCCTGAAGTGGACCGAGCACATAGGTCCCTGAGGCAGAAGCCGAGAGCTGGGGAGCCACCGCGGGCGGTAATCGTGAGGCTCCATAAATTTGATGAGAAAGAGAAGATTCTGCAGTGGGCCAGGGAGAAGCGTAGCTGCGACTGGGAGGGGAACAAGGTCCGCATTTATCAGGACATCGGAGCCGAGTTGGCAAAACGGGGGGCAGGTTTCAACAAGGCCCAGGCGGTGCTGTACCGGCGGCAGATCAGGTTTGGGGTACTCTACCCGGCAAAATTATGGGTGACGTTCGGAGGCCGGGAGTATTATTTCGAGACCCCAGGAGCAGCCGAAGACTTCATTAAGGAGCATAAACTGGGGAGAATTGAGCGGATAATGCTTGGGAGCACCCCGGGGGGGGTGTGGTTTCTGTTCAATGTTGAGATTGTGAGGAGTTGTAGGGGTGAATGGTTTATGTGGGGATGGATGTTCCCATCCCCCCTCCTGTTTTACGGGACTGTTTGTGTTTAACATCTGTTTGTTTGCTTTTGGAGAAGGCTACCTGGAGTTCAGGAGAAGTCCTTGTTTGGGTGGGGAGGGTAAGGCCAGCAGGAGGCCGCCTGCTTTGAGCTGAGGAGTGGTCCGGGGTGGGGGGGGGGGGGTCAATGGGAGGTGCCTTTGGGCAGGGGAAGCCACGCTAGCAGGTTATACTGGTGAACGGAAGTGAGGTGGTGGGGGAGGAGGCCAAGAAGGGTGACCGGGGTGAGGGGGAAAGGGAAAATGGGGGTGGGGGAAGAAGGGGAAGGGGAAAGCGGGGGGGTGGGAGTTTCTGCGATGTGGCAGGAGTGAGAGATGACATGGTTAAGGGCGAAGAAAGGAGCCATCTGGGATGGGCTAGGCACAGAGTGGAATTAAAGGGGCAGGAGTTAAGTGGGGAAGATGACAGACGGTAGAGGGGTTTGGAGGTGTAAGCCTCCGGTAAGGTTGGTAACGTGGACCGTCCGGGGACTGAATGGGCCGGTTAAAAGGTCGCGGGTGATCGCGCATCTCAGGAGCCTGAAAGCGGGGGCTGTCTTTTTGCAGGAGACACAGCTCCGTGTGACGGACCAGGTTAGGGTAAGGAAGGGGTGGGTCAGGCAGGAGACACAGCCCTCCGTGTGACGGACCAGGTTAGGTTAAGGAAGGGGTGGGTCGGGCAGGAGACACAGCTCCGTGTGAAGGATCAGGTTAGGGTAAGGAAGGGGTGGGTCGGGCAGGAGACACAGCTCCGTGTGAAGGATCAGGTTAGGGTAAGGAAGGGGTGGGTTGGGCAGGAGACACAGCTCCGTGTGAAGGGCCAGGTTAGGGTAAGGAAGGGGTGGGTCGGGCAGGTTCTTCACTCGGGGTTTGATTTGAAATCGAGGGGAGTGCCGATTTTAATGAGCAAAAAAATGGGATTTGTGAGTGGGAAGGAGGTGAGGGATCCGGGTGGGAGATATGTTATTGTGAGCGGGGTATTTGAAGGGGCACCGGAAGTGTTGGTAAATGTGTCTGCCCCAAATTGGGATGATGTGGGTTTTATGAGGGGATTGTTGGCCACAATCCCGGATTTGGCCACGTACCAGTTGATCATGGGAGGAGATTTTAACTGTGTCCTGGAGCCGAGGGTGGATAGATCGAGCCCCAGGTCGATGGGTAGGGTACGAATGGCAAGGGGGCTGGGGGGGTTTATGGAGAGGATGGGTATGGTGGATCCATGGCGCTTTCAGTACCCAGGGGGAAGGGAGTATTCCTTTTCACACGTCTATAAGGTGTATTCCAGGATTGATTAGTTTGTAGTGAGTGGGGAGATTTTGGTTGGGGTGGAGGGGGCAGAGTATGTGGGGATAGTTATCTCAGACCATGCACCCCACTGGCTGGATATTCAGTTCAGTACGGGACGAGAGCAGAGGCCGGGGTGGAGGTTTGACTCGGGGGTAGTTGGCGGATGGAGGTATTTGTGATAAGGTGCGGTTGGCGATTAGGGATTATGTGGAGTTCAATCAGAATGGGGAGGTGTCGGCGGGCATTTTTTGGGAAGCACTGAAGGCAGTGGTCCTGGGAGAAATTCTCTCATTTACTGTTTGTGCGAATAAGGAAAGGAGGGCGGGACATGACCGTCTAGTGAGCGAGATAGTGGAGGGAATATTCGAGGGTGCCCACCGTGGAGGGATTGGCGAGGAGGAAAAAGGTGCAGGGGCAATTTGACAGGCTGACAATGGGGAGGGCGGTAGGGCAACTGCGTAGGGCAAGAGGGGTGCAGTACGAGTATGGGGAGAAGGTGAGCCACATGCTGGCGCTCCAGCTGCGGAGGCCGGCTGCGTCCAGGGAAATATTGAAGATCCGGACTGGGGCTGGGGATGTGGTGTCAGAGCCAGGGAATATAAATGAGGCATTTAGAGAGTTTTACAGGGACTTTATGAGGCAGACCCAGGAGGAGAGGAGGGGGACATGGGGTGGTTTCTGGACGAGCTAGAATTTCCCCAGGTGGAGGAAGCAAAGAGGCAGGCATTGGAGGAGCCCCTGGGGCTGAGGGAGGTGCTGGATAGTATCAGGGGTATGAAGTCGGGGAAGGCCCCTGGGCTGGATGGGTACCGGCAGAATTTTATACGGAATTTGCGGCGGACCTGGCACCACATCTGTTGGGGGCGTTTAATGAAGCGCTGGAGAAGGGGGAGTTGCCGGAGACGATGAAGCAGGCAGTAATCACACTAATCCCAAAAAAGGGAAGGATCCAGTGGAATATGGGTCGTATAGACCTATATCACTATTGAGCATGGGATCCGGTGGAATATGGGTCGTATAGACCCATATCGCTATTGAGCATGGATGTGAAAGTATTGGCTAAGTTGTTGGCGGGGAGGATGGAGGATTGTGTCCCAGGGATGGTTACAGAAGATCACACAGGCTTCGTGAAGGGCAGGCAGATCGTGAGTAATATAAGGCGGCTGTTGAATGTGGTGATGAATCCATCGGGGGCTCTGGTACCGGAGGTGATGGTGTCCATGGACGCGGAGAAAGCATTTGATCGGGTGGAGTGGCGGTACTTGTTCGAGGTTTTGGGAAGGTTTGGGTTTGGGCGAGGTTTGTGGCATGGGTGCGGTTGCTGTATGTGGGTTTGGGTTTGGGCCGGGATTGTTGGCGTGGGTGCGGTTGCTGTATGTGGGTTTGGGTTTGGGCCGGGATTGTTGGCGTGGGTGCGGTTGCTGTATGTGGGTTTGGGTTTGGGCCGGGATTGTTGGCGTGGGTGCGGTTGCTGTATGTGGGTTTGGGTTTGGGCCGGGATTGTTGGCGTGGGTACGGTTGCTGTATGTGGCGCCAAGAGCGAGGGTGAGGATGAATGATATGAGCTCACGAAGCTTTGACTGACACAGGGGTACGAGGCAGGGGTGCCCGCTGTCGCTGCTGCTGTTGGCGTTGGCCACAGAGCCATTAGCGATGGCACTCAGGGGGTCGGCAGAGTGGCAGGGGATAATGAGGGGACAGAGGGAGCATCGGGTGTCGCTCTATGCTGATGACCTTTTGCTGTATGTTTCGGATCCATTGGAGAGTATGGGAAGGATTATGGGCCTGTTGGGGAGGTTTAGAGGGATCTCGGGATACAAGCAGAATGTAGGGAAAAGCGAGGTATTCCCGGTGAATGAGCTGGCACAGCGGGCTAATTTAGGGGGGATGCCATTTACGGTAGCAGGGGATAGGTTTAGGTATTTGGGGATTCAGTTAGTGAGGGAATGGACGGGGCTCCATAAGTGGAACTTAACGATGCTGGTGGAGGAGGCCAGGGAGGATCTAAGTGGTGGGATACACGGCACTTAACGTTGGCGGGGAGGGTCCAAGTGGTGAAAATGAATATTCTGCCGAGATTCTTGTTTATCTTTCAGGCTCTCCCCATCTTTATACCAAAGGCCTTTTTCGGAAAGTGGACACAATTATTTCTGACTTTGTATGGGCGGGGAAGGTGCCGAGGGTGGGGAGGGCCCTGCTACAGAGGCAGTGGGGGGGGGGGGGGGGGGGGGGGGGGGGGGGGGGGGGGGGGGGGGGGGAGTGGGGGGGGGGGGGGGGGGGGGGGAGTGGGGGGGGGGGGGGGGGGTTGGCGTTGCCAAACTTGCTTCATTAATAATGGGCGGCAAATGTGGACAAGGTGCGGCGGTGGTGGGAAGGAGAAGGGGTAGAGTGGGTTAGGGTGGAGGAGGAATCTTGTAAGGGGTCTAGTTTGAGGGCTATGATAATGGCAGCGTTGCCAATGGCTCCGAGTAGGTATTCAGGGAGCCCAGTGGTGGAATCCACGGTGAAGATATGGAATCAGCTGAGGAGGCATTTTAGGGTGGAAGGGATGTCGGTGCTAACGCTGCTGTGTGAGAATCACGGGTTTGAGCCTGGGGTTTGGGGGAGGAGGGGGGGGGGGGGATGGATAGTGTATACAGGAGGTGGAGGGAAGTGGGGCTGGTCAAGGTGAGGGATCTGTATTTGGAAGAAGGGTTCGCCAGTCTGGAGGAGCTAAGGGAGAGGGTAGAGCTGCCGAGGGGGAGTGAGTTCATGTATCTGCAGGTTAGGGACTTTGCATGAAAGGTCTGGAAGGGGTTCCCTAGATTGCTGGGATACACCCTGCTGGAGTGACTGCTGATTCCAGATGTGGAAGGGGTGGGAAGAATTGGGGATATATACAAGTGGCTGGGGGAGCAGGGAGGCGAGCGGGTGGTGAAGATTAAGGAGAAATGGGAAGTGGAGTTGGGAATGGAGATCAATTGGGGAGTATGGAGTGAGGCACTGCGAAGGGTAAACGGGGCCTCCTCTTGTGCGAGGATGAGCCTGATACAGTTTAAGGTGGTGCACAGGGTGCATATGACTCGGGCGAGAATGAGTGGGTTCTTTCAGGGGGTAGCAGATGAGTGTGAGAGGTGTGGGTGGGGCCAGCGAATCATGCGCACATGTTTTGGGGTTGTGAAAAATTGGGAAGATTCTGGGCGGGAATGTTCACGGTCTGAGCCAGGATAGTGGAGGAGGGAGTGGACCCGGACCCTTTGGTGGCGATATTTGGGGTTTCAGAGAAGCCGGAGCTCATGGAGAAGAGGAAGGCCGATGTTTTGGCCTTCGCCTCTCTGATTGCACGGCGACGGATTTTGCTGGAGTGGCGGTCGGCATCGCCACCGGGGTTAGCAGCATGGTTGGGTGACCTGTACGGTTTCCTGCGGCTACAGAAGATAAAGTCTGAGTTAAGGGGCTCAGCAGGGGAGTTTGAGAAAGGGTGGGGGATGTTTGTGACTGTGTTTGAGGGGCTGTACGTAGCAGGGGGGTGGGGGATGTTTGTGACTGTGTTTGAGGGGCTGTACGTAGCAGGGGGGTGTGGGGGGGGGGGGGAGGGTTGAAAAAGGAGGAAAATCTGTACAAACTGTGTAGTTGATTGTTGGGAAGAATGTTTCTCGGGGTGTTTATTTGCTGTCATCTACTTTGATACAAGTTTGAATCAAATGCGTTTTTAAAAAAATTAAAGGAGCAACGAACAGGAAATTGAACAAAGTCCTGTTCAGAAGTCACGTAAAAGGCAGTGCGAGTGCTCGGAGTTAGAGAGAGAGTTCAAGAACCAGATTTGAAGTGGGCGAGGTGAGAAGCCAGATATCCAAGATAAATCAACAGTTTGGTGACACATTAATACAGCCGGTGAAGCAGTGATGTGGTGAGAGATTGTGCAGAAGCTTAAACCCACGTACAAATCCAGGGCAGAGGAATCCTGAAAGGAGAGACTGAAATGCTGGAAGTGGATCCTTGGTTATGACATCCAAGAGAAAGAGCGGTTTGGGAGAAGATTCTAAGGCATGTTTTTATGAGAGTGGAGTTTGGAAACTCTCGTGTGGAAGTCGGGTTTCGAGTGGGATCAAATGACGCAGTGTGACAGACATGTGGGAGGATTTTACGTGAAATCCACAATGTTTCGGGTGGCATCTATCACTTGTTCTCAGAGTGTGGTGTCTCTGACCATGGCTGGTCTATTGGTTTACAGGGACTGTGCACCTGAAAACAGCAGAGCATGAGGTATATTTTGTAACGTGCATTATCCTCAGAAATCTGGATACATCTGTGAAGATATAGGCAGGGTAAAGGAATAGTAACTTATAGTCAATATTTTCATCTCGAATAAATGTTTTCTTCTTTTGTTAAAAGCTTGTCAGCCATCCTGTGACTCTGTTCATCCACATCTCAAAACAAAAATAAACATTGAGCCAGTGTTTAGCTCTGAAACCTTCCTATCCAATGGTAACATCAGCTTGGATTATAACAAGATCCATCTACCTTTCAACCAATCAGCTTAAGATCTGCATTTCTATAGCGCTTTTACCACATCAAGATGTCCCAAAGCTCTTCACAGTCTTTGAAAGATGTATGAAGTGTAGTCAATGTTGAATTGTAGGAAGTGAGGCAGCCAATATGCACACAGCAAGATCCCACGCACACCATCATGGCAATCAGTGGAAAGTCTGTTTGTGTGATTTGCGTCGAGGGGTGAATGTTGGCCAGGACGCTGGCCAGACAGTGCACACTGTCAGAGGGTCAGTGCTGAGGGAGTGCCGCACTGTCAGAGGGTCAGTACTGAGGGAGTGCTGCACTGTCAGAGGGTCAGTACTGAGGGAGTGCCGCACTGTCAGAGGGTCAGTACTGAGGGAGTGCCGCACTGTCAGAGGGTCAGTACTGAGGGAGTGCCGCACTGTCAGAGGGTCAGTACTGAGGGAGTGCTGCACTGTCAGAGGGTCAGTACTGAGGGAGTGCTGCACTGTCAGAGGGTCAGTACTGAGGGAGTGCTGCACTGTCAGAGGGTCAGTACTGAGGGAGTGCCGCACTGTCAGAGGGTCAGTACTGAGTGAGTGCCGCACTGTCAGAGGGTCAGTACTGAGTGAGTGCCGCACTGTCAGAGGGTCAGTACTGAGGGAGTGCTGCACTGTCAGAGGGTCAGTACTGAGGGAGTGCTGCACTGTCAGAGGGTCAGTACTGAGGGAGTGCCGCACTGTCAGAGGGTCAGTATTGAGGGAGTGCCGCACATTGCCAGAGGGTCAGTACTGAGGGAGTGCCGCACTGCCAGAGGGTCAGTATTGAGGGAGTGCTGCACTGTCAGAGGGTCAGTACTGAGGGAGCGCCGCACTGTCAGAGGGTCAGTACTGAGGGAGTGCTGCACTGTCAGAGGGTCAGTACTGAGGGAGTGCTGCACTGTCAGAGGGTCAGTACTGAGGGAGTGCCGCACTGTCAGAGGGTCAGTACTGAGGGAGTGCCGCACTGTCAGAGGGGCAGTACTGAGGGAGTGCTGCACTGTCAGAGGGTCAGTATTGAGGGAGTGCCGCACTGTCAGAGGGTCAGTACTGAGGGAGTGCCGCACTGTCAGAGGGTCAGTACTGAGGGAGTGCTGCACTGTCAGAGGGTCAGTACTGAGGGAGTGCCGCACTGTCAGAGGGTCAGTACTGAGGGAATGGGATGTTATAAAAAGTCCGCTCTGCTGTTTTGGATGGACCTATAACTAATTTGTGGAGCAGGTGAGTTAAGCCTTTTTTTTTAAATTTAGATTAGCCAATTATTTTTTCCAATTAAGGGGCAATTTAGCGTGGCCAATCCACCTACTCTGCACATTTTTGGGTTGTGGGGGCGAAACCCACGCAGACACGGGGAGAATGTGCAAACTCCACACGGACAGTGACCCAGAGCCGGGATCGAACCTGGGACCTCAGCGCCGTGAGGTGGTTGTGCTAACCACTAGGCCACCGTGCTGCCCTAGGTGAGTTAAGCCTGTTGTTCCTGAACCGATACTTGTATCTGAACCAAAATCTATTAAACAGATTACTGCTCATTATCACGCTGGTGTTTGATCTTGCTGTGCACTATTATCCATCCATGTTTCATGCTCTCTGACACTGAACGCACTTCAAAGAAAGTACTTTGGTAGATGTAAAATATTTGGGTAGGTCACCAAGAAATGAAACTTTCTGTCCCAATGGAATTTTTTACAAGTCTGAATAAGGGGAGAGCTCAAACACTGGATGTGGATTCCATCCATTAATTTGTTGCTCACATCACCAGAGTGAGACGGGTTAGTAAAATACTTGGGAGAAAAATGTGCAATTTCACTTTTGAAATGGTTTCTGATTATCTGACTGAATGTGGCAGGGAAGAATCCAGAAATGTGGAGGACCGCCAACTGCACTGGAGCCTGGGGACAGTTAATGAATGAAACATGTGCGGAGCTCTGGCACCTTGGCTGCCGGTTACTGCAGAAAAACTGACTGACAGCCAAACATAACAGAATTTGAATAGCGGCAACAGAAACCATTCCATCATTGCCACACACACCAGCCCACAATCTGTGCAGCTGGTGAGGCAGCCACAACAGTTAACAGTCACACCACTATTACACCCTGACCAGTCGGCAATGTGGGGATCCATGGGGAGCCAGGAATCTCCACAAGCTGCTGCTGAATTTTCCTCATTCTGCACATTCCAGTGGCTGCTTGCTGCCTGCTCCCTGTCTCCCGTCCTGGTGCACACACCTTCCCATTAAACTCACTACTGAAATGTGGAGCTGGTCAGAGTGGCAGCTGCTTTTAATGATGTGATAATTGTTCATTCAACACAATCACTCTTTAAATTCACAGCCTCCAGGCTACAAGGTGGAGTATCGCTGTTCACAGATTTTACATCTTATTTTATCTCTTTTCACTCTCTATTCACTCTTTCTTTCCCTCTCCATTTCTTATTCGAAACTCCATTTGAATAACTCACTCTGTTTCCTATCCTGTTCTCCGCTCTTTCTTGCTGAATCTTCAAATCCTGTTGGCTGTTGTTTCAGTTGTTAGCCAAGGTCTTGCTGGCCCATTGCCCCCTCCCTGAACTCTGATAAACTCACATCGGCGGGATTCTCTCACCCCGGGGCCAGGCCGGAGAATCAGTGGGACCGACACGAATTGTGCCACGAGGCCGGTCAACTGATTCTCCGGGATGGGCCGAGCGGCCACGCCGACGCCGTTCACACCTGCTCTTACCCGGCGGGATCTCAGCGTGGATGTACCCGGGGACGGCCGGTTTGTGTTGGGAGGGGGATCCGACCCTGAAGGGAGTCTCTGCTGTGGCCTGGCCCGCGATCGGGGCCTACTGATCGGCGGGCCGGCCTCTCGGGCTTGGGGCCTCCTTTGTTCCGCACCGGCCCCTGTAGCCCTACGTCATGTTGCATCGGGGCCGGTGCGGAGAAGGGAGCCACTGCGCATGCGCGCATTGCTGCCGTGCCACGGCGCATGCGCAGACCCGCAGCACCTATCTGACACCGGGATCAGCAGCTGGAACGGCGTGGGACGCCCCAGGGCCGTGCTGGTTCCCTGAGGGGTCAGAATCGCTGCTCCTGGGGGCATGTTGACGCCGTCGAGAAATGGGACGGTGTTTACGACGGCGTCAACACTTAGCCTCAGGATCACAGAATCCCGCCCACAGTTTCGGCAAGTTAGAGTGTGGCCAATATTGGAGCTGAACAGTGAGCTTAAACAAACAGAGAAGGTTGTGGCAGATATGACATTCTAATGGCACTGGCACCATGGCGATCTGACCCCATTTCACATTCCCAACTCCTGACTGGGTAATGTGTCACTTTTGAAGATTTGTACAATTTATTAATCATATGATTAGGGATTGAAAATCAAAGAGGCATCAATATTGTGACAACACACATGGGCCCAATTTCACCATCAAAGGAATAGCTTCTACAAGGAGCTGAATCAACAGTGAACTGTGAATTCCCAGGAACCTGCTGTGATCAATCACAGGCCTCCAATCAGCAGGATTTTAAGAATGAGCAAAATTAAACTAAATGCTTGCCGTCATTGGCCAGGACATTGAGTATAAGAATTGGCAAGTCATGTTGCAGCTGTATAGAACCTTAGTTAGGCCACACTTGGAGTATAGTGTTCAATTCTGGTCGCCACACTACCAGAAGGATGTGGAGGCTTTAATGAGGGTGTAGAGGAGATTTACGAGGATGCTGCCTGGTATGGGGGGCATTAGCTATGAGGAGTGGTTGAATAAACTCGGTTTGTTCTCACTGGAACAACGGAGGTCTGCAAAATTATGAGGGGCATAGACAGAGTGGGTAGTCAGAGGCTTTTTCCCAGGGTAGAGGAGTCAATTACTAGGGGACATGGGTTTAAGGTGCGAGAGACAAGGTTTAGAGGAGATGTACGAGGCAAGTATTTTACACAGAGGGTAGTGGGTGCCTGGAACTCGCTGCCGGAGGAGGTGGTGGAAGCAGGGACGATAGTGATGTTTAAGGGGCATCTTGACAAATACATGAATAGGATGGGAATAGAGGGATACGGACCCCGGAAGTGTGGACCCAGGAAGATTTCAGTTTAGAGGACCGAAGGGCCAGTTCCTGCGCTGTACTGTTCTTTGTTCTTTGAAACTATTCTACATCCAAAACTGCGACTGAGGACAATTTATTTTTACATTCTCGGGTAAAATGGAGGAGGGAATGGTAATCAAAGTCAGCAGTGAAAACCTCAGCTACGTTTCTGTTCTTACACAGTTCTCCCTCCAGGATGATTTTCCCACTCTGTTCCGATGGGTTGGGATGGGTGATCATTCCAATCAGTCTGGCACTCTGCTGCAGGCAGGGCAGGGCAGGGCACGACAGGGCAGGGCAGGCAGGGCACGACAGGGCAGGGCAGGGCACGACAGGGCAGGGCAGGGCACGACAGGGCAGGGCAGGGCAGGGCACGACAGGGCAGGGCAGGGCAGGGCAGGGCACGACAGGTCAGGGCAGGGCACGACAGGGCAGGGCACGGCAGGGCACGACAGGGCAGGGCAGGGCACGGCAGGGCACGACAGGGCAGGGCAGGGCAGGGCAGGGCAGGGCAGGGCAGGGCAGGGTAGGGCAGGGCAGGGCAGGGTAGGGCAGGGCAGGGCAGGGCAGGGCAGGGCAGGGCAGGGTAGGGCAGTGCAGGGCAGGGCAGGGTAGGGCAGGGTAGGGTAGGGCAGGGCAGGGCAGGGCAGGGCAGGGTAGGGCAGGGCAGGGCAGGGCAGGGTAGGGTAGGGCAGGGCAGGGCAGGGTAGGGTAGGGCAGGGCAGGGTAGGGCAGGGTAGGGCACGACAGGGTAGGGCAGGGCAGGGTAGGGCAGGGCAGGGTAGGGCAGGGCAGGGCAGGGTAGGGTAGGGCAGGGCAGGGTAGGGTAGGGCAGGGCAGGGCAGGGTAGGGCTGGGCAGGGCAGGGTAGGGCAGGGTAGGGCAGGGTAGGGTAGGGTAGGGCAGGGCAGGGCAGGGTAGGGCAGGGTAGGGCAGGGCAGGGCAGGGTAGGGCAGGGCAGGGTAGGGTAGGGTAGGGCAGGGCAGGGTAGGGCAGGGCAGGGCAGGGTAGGGCAGGGCAGGGTAGGGCAGGGCAGGGCAGGGCAGGGCAGGGTAGGGCAGGGTAGGGTAGGGTAGGGCAGGGCAGGGCAGAGCAGGGCAGGGCAGGGCAGGGTAGGGCAGGGTAGGGTAGGGTAGGGTAGGGCAGGGTAGGGCAGGGCAGGGTAGGGTAGGGCAGGGCAGGGTAGGGCAGGGCAGGGCAGGGCAGGGCAGGGCAGGGCAGGGCAGGGCAAGGCAGGGTAGGGCAGGGCAGAGCAGGGCAGGGCAGGGCAGGGCAGGGCAGGGTAGGGCAGGGTAGGGCAGGGTAGGGTAGGGCAGGGTAGGGTAGGGCAGGGTAGGGTAGGGTAGGGCAGGGTAGGGCAGGGCAGGGTAGGGCAGGGTAGGGCAGGGGTAGGGCAGGGCAGGGTAGGGTAGGGCAGGGTAGGGCAGGGCAGGGCAGGGTAGGGCAGGGCAGGGCAGGGCAGGGTAGGGCAGGGTAGGGCAGGGTAGGGCAGGGCAGGGCAGGGTAGGGCAGGGCAGGGTAGGGTAGGGTAGGGCAGGGCAGGGTAGGGCACGACAGGGCAGGGCAGGGTAGGGTAGGGTAGGGCAGGGTAGGGCAGGGTAGGGTAGGGTAGGGTAGGGTAGGGCAGGGCAGGGTAGGGCAGGGTAGGGCAGGGCAGGGAAGGGCAGGGTAGGGTAGGGTAGGGTAGGGTAGGGTAGGGCAGGGTAGGGCAGGGTAGGGTAGGGCAGGGTAGGGCAGGGTAGGGTAGGGTAGGGTAGGGTAGGGTAGGGCAGGGTAGGGCAGGGCAGGGCAGGGTAGGGCAGGGCAGGGCAGGGTAGGGTAGGGTAGGGTAGGGTAGGGCAGGGTAGGGCAGGGTAGGGCAGGGTAGGGCAGGGCAGGGCAGGGTAGGGAAGGGCAATGTAGGGTAGGGCAGGGCAGGGCAGGGTAGGGAAGGGCAGGGTAGGGCAGGGCAGGGCAGGGCAGGGCAGGGCAGGGTAGGGAAGGGCAGGGTAGGGTAGGGCAGGGCAGGGCAGGGTAGGGTAGGGTAGGGCAGGGTAGGGCAGGGCAGGGCAGGGTAGGGTAGGGCAGGGCAGGGCAGGACAGGGTAGGGCAGGGTAGGGTAGGGTAGGGCAGGGTAGGGTAGGGCAGGGTAGGGTAGGGCAGGGCAGGGTAGGGTAGGGTAGGGCAGGGTAGGGTAGGGTAGGGTAGGGCAGGGCAGGGCAGGGCAGGGCAGGGCAGGGCAGGGTAGGGCAGGGCAGGGCAGGGCAGGGTAGGGTAGGGTAGGGCAGGGCAGGGTAGGGCAGGGCAGGGTAGGGTAGGGCAGGGCAGGGCAGGGTAGGGCAGGGCAGGGTAGGGCAGGGTAGGGCAGGGAAGGGCAGGGTAGGGCAGGGCAGGGCAGGGCAGGGCAGGGCAGGGTAGGGCAGGGCAGGGCAGGACAGGGTAGGGCAGGGCAGGGTAGGGTAGGGTAGGGCAGGGCAGGGCAGGGTAGGACAGGGCAGGGCAGGGCACGACAGGGCAGGGCAGGGCACGACAGGGCAGGGAAGGGCAGGGCACGACAGGGCAGGGCAGGGCAGGGCAGGGCAGGGCAGGGCACGACAGGGCAGGGCAGGGCAGGGCAGGGCAGGCGGGTTTGAACGGTTGGGGAGATCACTGTAGAATTTACAGTGCAGAAGTAAACCATTTGGCCCATCGAGTCATTACTAGCTCTTTAAAAGAGCACCCTACTGAAGGCCACGTATCTACCCTATCCCCATAACCTAGTAACCCCCACATAACATTTTTTGGTCACTAAGGGGCAATTTATCACGGCCAATCCACCTAACCTACACATCTTTGGACTGTGGGTGGAATCCGGAGCACCCGGAGGAAACCCACGCAGATACTGGGAGAGCGTACAGACTCCGCACAGACAGTGACCCAAGCTGGGAATCGAATCTGGGTACCTGGAGCTGTGAAGCAATTGTGCTAACCACTGTGCTACCCTGCTGTCAGGATGAGTTTCTGCGAAGTTTGAAAGCTCCGTCCGACACCTCGAGGTCAGCACTGCATCTTCCTGATGAAATCTCTCAGTCAGTTCAGAGACTTCCTGAAGGAACCTTCCCCAGGGAGTCTCCAGGGAGTCAGCCAGGGATGTCTGATATCTCCAGGGATGCTTTGAGAACATCCCCAAAAGCTCCTGTTGTCCAGCTGGGAGCCTCTTGCTGCGACCAAGCTCCCAGTTGAGTAATTGTGCAGAGGCCAGAAACTCAGCGCTTCATCCAATCAGATCCCACTGCACATCTCCTTAAAAAATGATTTACAGGATGTGGGCATCGCTGGTTCGGCATTTATTCCCATCCCTAATTTCTCTTCGGAAGGTGATGGTGAGCTGCCTTCTTGAACCGTTCTGGTCCTTGAGGTGTAGGTACACCCACTGTGCTGTTAGGGAGGGAGTTCCAGGATGTTGCCCCAGCGACAGTGAAGGAACGGCCGATATATTTCCCAGTCAGGGTGGCGAGTGACTTGGAGGGGAGCCTCCAGGTGGTGGGGTTCCCAGGTATCTGCTGCTCTTGTCCTTCTAGATGGTGGTGGTCGTGGGTTTGGAAGGTGCTGTTGAAGGAACCTTGGTGAGTTCCTGCAGTGGTCCTGCAATGGTCACCCTACTCAAACCCACGTATCCACCCTGTACCATAACCCAACAACCCCCCCCCCCCCCCCCCTAACCTTACCTTTTAGGACACTATGGGCAATTTATCATGGCCAATCCACCTAACCCGCACATCTTTGGACAGTGGGAGGAAACCGGAGCCCCCGGAGGAAACCCACGCACACAGGGGGAGGACGTGCAGACTCCGCACAGACAGTGACTCAGCCGGGAATCGAACCTGGGACCCTGGAGCTGTGAAGCATTTATGCTAACCACCATGCTACCCTGCTGCCCAGGATGCTGATATCGGAGGAGTGCTCCTGGTTATTCAGGATGATATCGGAGGAGTGTTCCTGGTTATTCAGGATGATATCGGAGGAGTGCTCCTGGTTATTCAGGATGATATCGGAGGAGTGTTCCTGGTTATTCAGGATGATATCGGAGGAGTGTTCCTGGTTATTCAGGATGATATCGGAGGAGTGTTCCTGGTTATTCAGGATGATATCGGAGGAGTGTTCCTGGTTATTCAGGATGATATCGGAGGAGTGTTCCTGGTTATTCAGGATGATATCGGAGGAGTGTTCCTGGTTATTCAGGATGATATCGGAGGAGTGTTCCTGGTTATTCAGGATGATATCGGAGGAGTGTTCCTGGTTATTCAGGATGATATCGGAGGAGTGCTCCTGGTTATTCAGGATGATATCGGAGGAGTGTTCCTGGTTATTCAGGATGATAACCGGCGCCGAAGGGCCTCCGCTGGCCGGTGTGAGTTGGAGCATGCGCGGGAGTGCCAGCGTGTGCCGGTGACATCCCAGCGCATGCGCAGTGGGCTTCGTCTCCGCACCGGCAATGGCGGACCGTAACAGCCGCCGGTGAGGAAGAATAGAGTGCCCCCACGGCACAGGCCCACCCGCGGATCAATGGGCCCCAATCGCGGACCAGGCCAACGTGGGGCAACTCCCGGGGTTAGATCCCTCCTCGCCCCCCCCCCCCGAGAATCCCGGAGGCTGCCAGGTCCCGTCAGTAAGTACCTCCTCTAATATACGCCCGCGGGACCAGCAAAAAATAATGGGCGGCCACTCGGCCCATCGTGGGCCGGAAAATCACCGGGGGGGCCGCTGTCAGCGGCTGCCAACTGGTGCGGCGCGATTCCAGACCCCGCTGAAAAACCTGCACCGGAGAATTCGGCAGCCGGCGGGGGCGGGATTCACGCCGCCCCCCCCAGCGATTCTCCAACCCGGCAGGGGTGGTCAGAGAATCCCGCCCCTTGTTCACGATTCTCTTAAGGTTAATGTGCAGGTTCAGTCAGCAGTTGAGAAGACAAATGCAATGTTAGCATTCATGTCGAGAGGGCTAGAATACAAGAGCAGGGATGTATTTCTGAGGCTGTATAAGGCTCTGGTCAGACCCCATTTGGAGTATTGTGAGCAGTTTTGGGCCCCGTATCTAAGGAAGGATGTGCTGGCCTTGGAAAGAGTCCAGAGGAAGTTCACAAGAATGATCCCTGGAATGAAGAATTTGTATGAGGAATGGTTGAGGACTCTGGGTCTGTACTCTTTGGAGTTTAGAAGGAAGAGGGGGGATCTTATTGAAACTTACAGGATACTGCGAGGCCTGGATAGAGTGGACGTGGAGAGGGTGTTTCCACTTGTAGGAAAAACTAGAACCAGAGGACACCAACTCAGACTAAAGGGACGATCCTTTAAAACAGAGATGAGGAGGAATTTCTTCAGCCAGAGGGTGGTGAATCTGTGGCACTCTTTGCCGCAGAAGGCTGTGGAGGCCAAATCATTGAGTGTCTTTAAGACAGAGATAGATAGGCTCTTGATTAATAAGGGGATCAGGGGTTATGGGGAGAAGGCAGGAGAATGGGGATGAGAAAATATCAGCCATGATTGAATGGCGGAGCAGACTCGATGGGCCGAGTGGCCTAATTCTGCTCCTATGTCTATGGCCTCATAAACTGGTGATTGCTGATCGGACTTGGTTTGATTGATTGACACTGGGCCAATGAATTGGTGCAAAAGGCTGAGCTCTGCCCGGTAACAGGTGGTGATTGGATCTGATCCCACTGGAATATTTTTCAGAGTCCTAAGGTTTGAATTTGGTTTCACTTTTGATCTTGGCTGCCCCAAGGAAGGATCTGTTGCCCTGTCCAGTTTGTTTATCTCCAGCAAGGCTGAGCTCCTGGACCGGCCGACAGACGGGGTGAATCTATTGGCAGAGTCCAGAACCGACCAACTCTCCTTCCTGAAAGATAGAGGCCTGAATGCGAATCTTGAACTGAAGGCCCAGTTTATTGAGAAATAAAGGCAGGATTCTCCCGTCTCCGACGCCAAAATCACGTTTGGCGAAAGGCCGGGGATTTCGAGTTCCTGACCATCGGGGCGGTGCTGCTTTCATGATGCTCCGCCCCCTCCAAAGCAGCCATACTTGGAGAGTACGCAGCGCGACATATTGACGGCCTTCGGAGATTCCCTGAGGCCCTCCAACCGGCTGAGTTCCCCATGGCGTGGGTCTCTCATGGTCTCATCCGTCGGGAACTCGGTGCGGTGGCTGCGGACTCAGTCCGGGGAGGGCCGATCCGCGGGTAGGGGGGGACATTTTTCGGGGCTTGGGGCACTGTGAGGGTGGGGGGGGGGGTGGTCTGGGGCCTGTGAGCCAGCCAAAGGGGGGAACTATTTCATGGGCCAGGTCCGCAATCGGCATCCGCCCTGTAGCACGACGCTGCGGCTGCAGGTCGCCATCCTGTGCATGGGTGGCCACGGACCCGGCAATTCTCCGGGAAGTATCGGCAGCTAGAACCGGGTGCTGTACGCTGCCATCCTGCTATCCCCGAGAACAACCGGGAATCGGTGGCAGTTTTACACCATATCCTCTGTCGTAAAACGCCATCGTTCCCACACCAACATGCGGACATTGCCCCAGAGTCGGAGAATCCAGACCCCAGGTATCTGTCTGGAACGTAGACCTGTGAACACTGGTATGCAACAGGCTCCCCTGTAATCATCAACCCATTGATAACATTGACATTAATTCACTTCCTGTGCACTCCTGAAATGCCAAAGGTTCGATGGAGGGTAACGCAAAATGTATCTTATTTCTGTCAAAATTCAGTCATTTCCATTTTTCTGAAATACTAATTAATCAAACATTGATAGCAATCTGCCAAAGCAAAAACATCAAGCCGGAAAAGAGGATAAATTTGATATTGAACAAAAGGAAATATTTCGATGGGTGGAGATTTAATGAGGAGAGGAAGGCAGGAGAGGTTCAGGGAGCGAATCCGGAGCTTAGGAACCAGACAGCTGATGGCATTGTAGCCAATGGTGGAACTCGAAATCGGGGCAGGAGCCCAGAACTGGAGGAATGGAGATCCGAGAGGAATTTACCCAGAAGGCCAGATCGTCGGGGATGGAGGTAGAGTACTAGATTGGATTGAGGATTGGCTGACTGACAGAAAGGAGAGGGTCGGGATCGATGGGTCCTTCTCTGCCTGGTGAACTGTAACTAGGGGGGAGCCGCAGGGGTCAGTCCTCAGACCTCAACTGTT
This sequence comes from Scyliorhinus canicula, assembly GCF_902713615.1. Taxonomy (NCBI): domain Eukaryota; kingdom Metazoa; phylum Chordata; class Chondrichthyes; order Carcharhiniformes; family Scyliorhinidae; genus Scyliorhinus; species Scyliorhinus canicula. The sequence goes on from NC_052149.1 coordinate 1,205,448, forward strand.
TACAATCTGTATAAATGATCTGTAAGCAGGGACAGAGTGTAACATAGTAACATTTGCAAATGATACTAAAATAGTTGGGAAAGCAGACAGTGAAGAGGAGATAAAGAGTTTACAGACGGATAAAGATAGGCTAGGAGATTGGGCCCAGATGGGGTTTAATCTGGATAAGTGTGAGGTTTGGCTGAAAAAACAGAAGGTAAATGATTATCTGAATCGAAGGCAGATTCCACATGCCCCTGGGTAGAGGGATCTGGGCAGAGGGATCTGGGCAGAGGGGATCTGGGCAGAGGGATCTGGGTGTCTTTGTTCATGAATCACAGAAAGTCGGTTTGCAGGTACAGCGTGTAATTAAACAGGCAAATGGAATGTTAGTGTTTATTGCAAAAGGACTGGAGTATAAACGCAGAGAAGTGTTGTTGCTATTGTATAAAGTGTTGGTGAGACCACATCTGGAGTATTGGGTCCAGTTTTGGTCTCCTTATTTGAGGAAGGATTTTTTATCATCATAGAATTTACAGTGCAGAAGGAGGCCATTCGGCCCATTGAGTCTGCACCGGCTCTTGGAAAGAGCACCCTACCCAAGCCCACACCTCCACCCTATCCCCATAACCCAGTAACCCCACCCAACACTAAGGGCAATTTTGGACCCTATGGGCAATTGATCATGGCCAATCCACCTAACCTGCACATCTTTGGACTGTGGGAGGAAACCGGAGCACCCGGAGGAAACCCACGCACACACGGGGAGGATGTGCAGACTCCGCACAGACAGTGACCCACGCCGGGAATCGAACCCGGGACCCTGGAGCTGTGAAGCAATTGTGCTATCCACAATGCTACCGTGCTGTGGTGGCATTGGTGGCAGTTCAGAGGAGGTTCACCAGATTGATTCCGGGGATGAAAGGGTTAACGTGTGAGGAGAGGTTAAACAGTTTGGGTTTATACTCGCTGGAGTTTAGAAGGATGAGAGGGAATCTGATCGGGGTGTATAAAATACTAAAAGGAATTGATAAAGTAAACATAGACCAAATGTTCCCCCTTGTGAAGCAATCTAGAACGAGAGGCCATGGATATAGGTTGAGAGACGGTAGATTTAGAACTGAGATGAGGAGGAACTACTTCCCGCAGAGGGTGGTGAATTTGTGGAACTCGCTGTCCTATAGTGCGGTGGAAAAGGAGTCATTAAATGGTGTCAGAAGGAGATAGATATATTTCTGATAAAAACAAAGGGTTAAAGGGATATGGGGAACAGGTGGGGAGGTGGATTTGAGAGCAGGAAGAGGTCAGCCAGGATCTGATTGGATGGTGGAGAAGGCTGGAGGGGCTGAATGGCTGACTTCTGATTTGTCTGTTCTATCGGGAAGGCACAAAGGACACAGAAGGCTTTGTCAACCAGGGGATCATTTTAGAATCAAAACTTTGTTTTTGTCGGAGGGCGATGTGGGTTAATGAACTCGGCGTGATGAGTGAATGGGACATGGCGAGAGTTCGCTGTCTGGCTGAATCTGTCACAGTGACGGAATCGGACTCCTGATCAAACAGTAGCTCCCAATGGGCTATCCGGGACTTCCCCAAACCCTAATATCAGTCAACACCTCCACTCACACAAGACAATCTGCAGATTAGATTCTTTCAGCAATCTTAACCAAACAAAAGTTACAATCCCCTGGAAAGTATCAGGATCAGATTTTCTCACAAACAGGATTTATGAAGTGTTTACGATGCTGCAACATTCCGTGTTGCCCACTGCTTTCGTGCACACACTTCAGGTGGATTGATTTGGAGTTGAATGATTTTTAGAAGCCACTGCAATAACTTTGGAGAGTGTTTGAGATCAATTGTTATAATAACGGTGACAGTGCAAAGCACAGTCCCCTCTGAGTCACAATCCAGACAATTAGGGAGGAAATTCAGACACACTTTACAGCTCAGTACTGAGGGAGTGCTGCACTGTCAGAGGGTCAGTACTGAGGGAGTGCTGCACTGTCAGAGGGTCAGTACTGAGGGTGCGCTGCGCTGTCAGAGGGTCAGTACTGAGGGAGTGCCGCACTGTCAGAGGGTCAGTACTGAGGGAGTGCTGCACTGTCAGAGGGTCAGTACTGAGGGAGTGCCGCACTGTCAGAGGGTCAGTACTGAGGGAGTGCTGCACTGTCAGACGGTCAGTACTGAGGGAGTGCCGCACTGTCAGAGGGTCAGTACTGAGGGAGTGCTGCACTGTCAGAGGGTCAGTACTGAGGGAGTGCCGCACTGTCAGAGGGTCAGTACTGAGGGAGTGCTGCACTGTCAGAGGGTCAGTACTGAGGGAGTGCCGCACTGTCAGAGGGTCAGTACTGAGGGAGTGCTGCACTGTCAGAGGGTCAGTACTGAGGGAGTGCCGCACTGTCAGAGGGTCAGTACTGAGGGAGTGCCGCACTGTCAGAGGGTCAGTACTGAGGGAGTGCTGCACTGTCAGAGGGTCAGTACTGAGGGAGTGCCGCACTGTCAGAGGGTCAGTACTGAGGGAGTGCTGCACTGTCAGAGGGTTAGTACTGAGGGAGTGCCGCATTGTCAGAGGGTCAGTACTGAGGAAGTGCTGCACTGTCAGAGGGTCAGTACTGAGGGAGTGCTGCACTGTCAGAGGGTCAGTACTGAGGGAGTGCTGCACTGTCAGAGGGTCAGTACTGAGGGAGCGCTGCACTGTCAGAGGGTCAGTACTGAGGGAGTGCTGCACTGTCAGAGGGTCAGTACTGAGGAGGCGCTGCACTGTCAGAGGGTCAGTACTGAGGGATTGCCACACTGTCAGAGGGTCAGTACTGAGGAGGCGCTGCAGTGTCAGAGGGTCAGTACTGAGGGAATGCTGCACTGTCAGAGGGTCAGTACTGAGGGAGCGCCGCACTGTCAGAGGGTCAGTACTGAGGGAGTGCCGAACTGTCAGAGGGTCAGTACTGAGGGAGCGCCGCACTGTCAGAGGGTCAGTACTGAGGGAGTGCTGCACTGTCAGATGTGCTGTTTATCAGATAGGTTTTAAACCAAGGCTCTCTCTGCCTTGATGTTGGATATAAAAGATTTCTATTTGGGAGAAGTGCTGATTGAATCTCCGCAGTGCACTGCCCATTATTTAATCCTCAGCAAACATCACTAAAACAGATGTTTTGACCGTTACCTCATTGCTTTTTGTGGGATATTGCTGAACTCTAATTGGCAGTAAAGGGCTTTGGGATGGCCTGAGGTGTTGAAAGATGTTTCAGAAATCTGGGGTTTTTTTATTGCTAAGGCCTCCATTGAGACAGTGACATCCATGAAATATTGTGGAACATTCAGACTTGCTCAGGCGTTGGAGGAGAGGAGGCCTCCCTTTTAATCCTTGCCAAGAGGCAGTATTCTCCTCCAGCGGCCCAGCTACTTTCCTCTCTCAGCTTCTGTAATTCTCCGCAGTTTCCACAACCAGACTGGAGCCGCTTCCAACCTGTCATCTGTTTCTTCCATTCACCGCTCGCTTTGAAAAGTCTGCAGCTTTACTGCAGCTTATATATCAGTCAAAAGTCAGCTTTCACCGGTAAGGGAATCCCCGAGGACTCGACCAACTGAACAGCAGAAGCCACAGGAAACCAATGTGAAAATACCCAACTCTCTCACCTGCCACTGCTCTGAGAAAACTCATCTCCAACACGTGTGCAATGTGCTCTGCTATTGACCCGAACTCTGGATATTCCTATTCAGCTGTGGAGCATCGGTCACTCTGAATAGGGGAAAGGCCATTCTGCCCCTCGAGCCAGCCCCTGTCCCTTTAGATTATATCTGATCCGCACATTAACTCTCCTGACTCTGTATTTGCTCCGAATATCCTTCACCAACAGTAATTCATCCAACATATTCTTGAAAGCTCTAATTGAGTCCCAGGGGATGTGCGGGTGGTTGGGGGAAGGGGGTGGGGGTGGGGGGGGGGGGGGGGGGGGGGAGAATACTGAGAGAATTTCACTGACTTAAAGCAGCCCATCAGAGTGCAAACTGCAGGTTAATGTGTTTGCCAGTGCCCTGGAATGTTCTCCTATACACTGGGCAGCAGTCCTGGCTACCCCTGATAGAATTCAGCCTGAGGTTCAGAGTAAAACCGGAGCTATGCCAAGATCATTAAAAATTCCAATCCTGCATCAGCTATTCAACAAATCACAGCCTCCAGCCAGAAGTCTGTCAAAATAGAACAAGATATTTTTAAATGTGTAATTCATTTAGGCTGCAGTAACACAATGGTTATATCGCTGGGCTAGTAATCAGAGGTCTAGACGAATGGGGGGAGGCGGTAAAGTAGTGAGTGGTTTCTTATTGGACTAGTAATGCAGAGAGCCAGGGCCAGATCCCGGACACAGGTCTGAATGTCACCACAGCACAAGTCTGTTTCCTGTGGGATTCAGGGAGCTCAGTATTGCCTCTCTTGCTCGTTGTGGGGTATATTTAAGAGTCCTTCCTGTTCCTGATTGTTCCCTTATTTCCCCCTTTCCTTTATTTTGGTAATGTCGGGGTTTCCAAAGAGATGTAGGCCGGAATTCTTCGTTTGGAAGATTATGGGCGGGATCTCCAGTCGCTGTCGGCAAAATCGTGTTCAGCGATTGGCCGGAGAATCACCGTTTGCGCTGAAATCGGGGGGGGGGGCGCTTTTGTGATGCTCCCCCTCCTTGAAAATGGCGCACACCGTTGGGATGGCCTCACCCTGATGCTCCACCCCCGATGGGCCGAGTTCTCGACGACGTGGAACCGGCGTGGGAGCTGTGAACTGAGTGCAGCAAAGTCGGGGAGGGGGGGGGGCTGTTCCGCGCGCCATGTTGCACGGTGCGGCCGCAGACCCGGTAAGTCTCCAGCCGTATCTGCAGGTAACGCCGGGGGTTGTACGCTCCGTGGTTGCTAGCGCCCCACCGCACGGAGCATCGCTGCAGCTTTTGCACCGTTTGTTCCCACGCCAGCATCAACACTTAGTCTGCGCATCGGAGAATCCAGCCCGATATTCTCCGGCCAGAGAGGAATCGCACCTGATTGGCTGTCATGCTGGGAATCCAAATCCGGAAGTGATTCACAATCATTGCACTGGCCAATTTCTGCAGCGATTCCTGAGCTCTCTCCTGGGGGCTTCCAGGCGGGGGTCTCTCCTGGGAAGTCTCTGGGGGGGGGGGGGGGGGTCTTTATAATGGGAGGTCTCTGATTGGGGTCTCTGGTTGGCCCATTTACATCCTCCCTCTGGCACAGGTATGAACCTCGAGGCCACCACCGGCAGGGAGACTAGAGCATCGGGATGGGAGCGATCCCGCTTTTTGCTCGGCCTGATTGTCCACCTGATCGCGAGTTGCCTTTCGGACGTCGCAAAACAGAGACCCAAGCCCAACGTTTGTCAACTTTGCAAAATTACATTCACGCAAAGCACCCTCGTGCGGGGCACCCTCGTGCGGGGCACCCTCGTGCGGGGCACCCTCGTGCGGGACACCCTCGTGCGGGGCACCCTCGTGCGGGGCACTCTCGTGCGGGGCACCCTCGTGCGGGGCACCCTTGTGCGGGACACCCTCGTGAGGGGGGTAATTTGTTTATTTTTAGCTTCAGAAGGATTTTTGGATCCCACTTTTTTAAGCTCCGTGCACTCTGCTAATTGCGGATGAAAATAGACGTCTTTAATATTGCAGCACACCTGGTTGAGAATTTATCAATACATTAGGATGACTTCATCTGCAAGCTCACCAAACCAGCATAACAAGGTATTCATCTGGATTTCTTTCTGACTTTTTATTCAACACTAGTTTAGATATTTTCCATTAGGTTTGGTCCTTGGATAAGTCCAAATTGTTCTGGATAAGTAGACCTCTGATCCATGAATAAACATTCAAGGTGCAGGTTCTGCTTTCAGAGCTTCCTGAATTCCATCACGGCCTCGATGTTCACCTGGAGACAGCCAGATTCCCGGCTCTGCCGGGTTTGTTAAACACTTCCACAACGGCAATAACCGTCAGCTGGAAACAAAACCTCATCAAAGGCAGCCAGCACCCGCTGCCGGCACAGGATTCTTGCTCCGAGTCTGACTTTAAAATCACAGATTTAGTGTCATAAAGTCATACAGCACAGAAACAGGCCCTTCGGCCCACCATTTCTATACTGACTATCAAATACCAATCTATATGTCAAATACCAATCGTATCTCACTAACTTGATGGAGTTTTTCGAGGAGGTCACAAAGATGATTGATGCAGGTAGGGCAGTGGATGTTGTCTATATGGACTTCTCCAAGACCTTTGACAAGGTCCCTCATGGCAGACTGGTACAAAAGGTGAAGTCACATGGGATCAGGGGTGAGCTGGCAAGATGGATACAGAACTGGCTAGGTCATAGAAGGCAGAGAGTAGCAATGGAAGGGTGCGTTTCTGATTGGAGGGCTGTGACTGGTGGTGTTCCGCAGGGATCAGTGCTGGGACCTTTGCTGTTCGTAGTTGGTTGGTCTGATTAGTAAGTTAGCAGACGACACAAAGGTTGGTGGAATTGCGGATAGCGATGAGGACTGTCGGAGGATACAGCAGTATTTAGATCATTTGGAGACTTGGGCGGAGAGATGGCAGATGGAGTTTAATCTGGACAAATGTGAGGTATTGCATCTTGGAAGGTCTAATACAGGTAGGGAATATACAGTGAATAGTAGAAACCTCAAGAGTATTGACAGTTAGAGAGATCTAGGTGTACAGGTCCACAGGTCACTGAAAGGGGCAACACAGGTGGAGAAGGTAGTCAAAAGGCATACGGCATGCTTGCCTTCATTGGCCGGGGCATTGAGTATAAGAATTGGCAAGTCATGTTGCAGCTGTATAGAACCTTAGTTAGGCCACACTTGGAGTATAGTGTTCAATTCTGGTCGCCACACTACCAGAAGGATGTGGAGGCTTTAGAGAGGGTGCAGAAGAGATTTACCAGGATGTTGCCTGGTATGGAGGGCATTAACTATGAGGACAGAACATAGAACAGTACAGCACAGAACAGGCCCTTCGGCCCTCGATGTTGTGCCGAGCCTTCGAAACCAAGATCAAGCTATCCCACTCCCTGTCAGTCTGGTGGGCTCCATGTGCCTATCCAATAACCGCTTGAAAGTTCCTAAAGTGTCCGACTCCACTATCACAGCAGGCAGTCCATTCCACACCCTAACTACTCTCTGAGTAAAGAACCTACCTCGGACATCCCGCCTATATCTCCCACCCTGAACCTTATAGTTATGCCCCCTTGTAACAGCTACATCCACCCGAGGAAATAGTCTCTGAACATCCACTCTATCTATCCCCCTCATTATCTTATAAACCTCTATTAAGTCGCCTCTCATCCTCCTCCGCTCCAATGAGAAAAGCCCTAGCTCCCTCAACCTTTCCTCATAAGACCTGCCCTGCAAACCAGGCAGCATCCTGGTAAATCTCCTTTGCACCCTTTCCAATGCTTCCACATCCTTCCTATAGTGAGGTGACCAGAACTGCACACAATACTCCAAATGTGGTCTCACCAGGGTCATGTACAGTTGCTGCATATTTATCCATTTGGATAAAAATCGCAAATAGCAGAGGACCCAGCACTGATCCCTGTGGTACACCCGCTGGTAACTGGTCTCCAGTCTGAAAATTTTCCATCCACCACCACCCTCTGAGAGGTTGAATAAACTCTGTTTGTTCTCACTGGAACGACGGAGGTTGAGGGGCGACCTGATAGAGGTCTACAAAATTATGAGGGGCACAGACAGAGTGGACAGTCAGAGGCTTTTTCCCAGGGTAGAGGGGTCAATTACTAGGGGGCATAGGTTTAAGGTGCGAGGGCCAAGGTTTAGAGGAGATGTACGAGGCAAGTTTTTTACACAGAGGGTAGTGGGTGCCTGGAACTCGCTGCCGGAGGAGGTGGTGGAAGCCGGGACGATAGTGACATTTAAGGGGCATCTTGACAAATACATGAATAGAATGGGAATAGAGGGATACGGACCCCGGAAGTGTGGAATATTTTAGTTTAGACGGGCAGCATGGTCGGCACAGGCTTGGAGGGCCGAAGGGCCTGTTCCTGTGCTGTACTGTTCTTTGTTCTTTGTTCTTTGTATATTTTGACCAGACTCTGGGTGAAATGATGATCCCTCTGAATCACTCACATTCACAATAAATCTCTGCCCTCTGGTCTTCCACATCTCTGCCATGGGGAAAAGATTCTTACAATCTACCCTATCTTTGTCTCTCATAATTTTGTAAACCTCAAGAAGACCCCCCTCAGCCTCCTCTGCTCCTGGGAAAACAAAGCCAGACGATCCAGTCTCTCCTCATCGCTGAAACACACCATCCCAGGCAACATCCAGGTGAGTCTCCTCTCCTCCCCCTCCAGCGCCATCACCTTCTCCCAATGGTGGGGAGACCAGAACTGCTCAAAATATTCCATCTGTACCAACACCTCGCTGCTCCAAGATTCAGTGCCCCGCCATCCAATCCGTGTGCCTTCTTCACCACCCTGTCTACCTCTGCTGCAACCTTCAGGAGACCATGGACTTACAAACATAGAAAATAGGAGCAGGAGGAGGCCATTCGGCCCCTCGAGCCTGCTCCGCCATTCAGTATGATCATGGCTCATCATCAAGTTCAATACCCTGATCCCGCCTCCCACCATATCCCTTGATCCCTTTCAGCGCCGGCCCTCTGGTTGCTGGCGCCCCGCGCAAGCTGAACTTCGGCGCCCTTCGGGGGGGGGGGGGGGGGGCCGAGGGGGGGGTGGGGCCGAGGGGGGAGGCGGGGCCGAGGGGGGCGGGCCCGGGGGGGGGGGGGCCGAGGGGGGGGGCCAAGGGGGGCGGGCCGAGTGGGGGGGCAGGGCCGAGGGGGGGGGCGAGTGGGGGGCGGGGCCGAGGGGGGCAGGGCCGAGGGGGGGCGGGCCTGAGGGGGGGGGCCGAGGCCGAGCCGAGGGGGGGGCGGGCCCAGGGGGGGCGGGGCCGAGGCCGAGGGGGGGCGGGCCGAGGGGGGGGCGGGCCGAGGGGGGGCGCTGAGGGGGGGGGCGTGGCCGGGGGGTGGGCCGAGGCCGAGGCGGGGTCGGGCCCGGGGGGGGAGGCCGAGGGGGGGGCGGGCCGAGGGGGGGGCGGGGGGGGGGCCGAGGGGGCGGGCCGAGGGAGGGGGGGGGCGGACGGAAGGGGGACGGAGGGGGGGGCCGGCGGATGGAGGGGGCAGGAGGGGGGGGCGGAGGGGGGGGGCGGAAGGGGGCGGACGGAGGGGGGGGGGCGGGGGCCGAGGGGGCGGGCGAAGGGAGGGGGGGCAGACGGAAGGGGGACGGGGGGGGCCGGCGGACGGAGGGGGGGTCGGAAGGGGCCGCCCCCCCCGGGGGAGGGCGGCCACCGCGCATGCGCTTGTTGGCACCGGCCCAACTGTGCATGCGCGGGACCCGAGTCTCTGGCGCCCCCTAGCACATGGCGCCCCGGGCGACTGCCCGAGTTGCCGGTACCTTGGGCCGGCCCTGATCCCTTTAGCCCCAAGAGCTGTATCTAATTCGTTCCTGAAATTACACAGCTTGGCCTCAACTACTTCCTGTGGGAGTGAATTCCACAGATTCCCCGCTCTCTGGGTGAAGAAATCTCTCCTCACCTCAGTCCTAAAAGATTTACCCCTGGCCCTCAAACTCTGACCCCCTAGTTCTGGACTCCCCCACCATCGGGAACATTCTTTCGGAATCTACCCTGTCTCATCCTGTTAGGATTTTATAAGGTTCCCCAACTGAGAAGCTCGTGGGCTAACGTCTTTGTACCCGCTTTGGCTTGCTGTTTCCCGATATTGGCGCGAAGGTGCGCCATAACCGAGATGCAAGGGCACTGCCCCGTTCAACGCCAAACGTCCCGGCAATTCAATGCTGGTGGGGCGGTATTCCTCCACAGCTTCACTGACGGCGCTCGCTGGCTCTCAGGGCTGTCTCTGTCAATGGGACCAGGCGCTCTCAGGGCTGTCTCTGTCAACGGGACCAGGCTCCAACCAGGTTCAAGTTCACGGTCAACAGATGAAAAGGCCGCCCTCTCCCCTCATCACCCCCCCCCCCCCTCCCCCCACCCACCCAACTTGGGGAGGTCCAGGAAATCCCCCTCTACATGGTAATGCCCTCACAGGCTTGATAACTGGCATTGCCAGACTGGCACCCTGGAAGTGCCACCTGGGCTACCTGGCCATCCCATCCAGGAACCCTTGAAGTGCCAATGTGCCCAGGTGCCAGGAGGTGAGCCAGGTTGCCACACTGCCTTGCCCCCGAACACCCGGGGGTGTCCAATGGTCAGGGAGACTCCCCCCGGTTGTTACACTTGATCCACGTTTGGCCCGCAGCCTTGCCAACCTGATCTGATGAAAAGGTCCGTTGACAATACAAGGTTGAATTTCACTTGTCCGTGTCCTACATAACCCCTAACCCCAGCTCTCTAATTGCCCCTCAGCCGTATGAAACACTGATTCACACCAGGAACATCATCAACTCAATGTGTGTTGTGGTTAAGGAGGTGGCTCAACAGTGCCTTCTCATGGGCACAGCTGGACTAGACAGAGACATTCATATACCCAAATTAATATATAAAGAAAGAAGCATTTGGGAAAAAGAACGAAAGAGTTTCAGCGACAGTTTTATATTATAGCTCAATTCTTCACAGTTGTTTCTTGAGACTGAGAACAATGGTGCATGTAGAACACTCCACACTCAGATCGACATCAACATCGACTAGGAGTGCATAAAATCAAACTGAAATCGATACATTTGTGACAAAACACCTACACTCAGCCCCTTGCCATCTACATAACATCGTGAGCTCGCAATTCCCCAAGATCTCGCTGAGCAGCCCCAATTACCCAAGATCTCGCTGAGCAGCCCCAATTCCCCAAGATCTCGCTGAGCAGCCCCAATTCCCCAAGATCTCGCTGAGCCCCTCCAATCCCCAAGATCCCGCTGAGCAGCCCCAATTCCCCAAGATCTCGCTCAGCCCCTCCAATCCCCAAGATCTCGCTCAGTCCCTCCAATCCCCAAGATCTCGCTCAGCCCCTCCAATCCCCAAGATCTCGCTCAGCTCCTTCAATCCCCAAGATCTTACTGAGCAGCCCCAATTCCCCAAGATCTCGCTGAGCAGCCCCAATTCCCCAAGATCTCGCTGAGCAGCCCCAATCCCCAAGATCTCGCTCAGTCCCTCCAATCCCCAAGATCTCGCTCAGCCCCTCCAATCCCCAAGATCTCGCTCAGCCCCTCCAATCCCCAAGATCTCGCTGAGCCCCTCCAATCCCCAAGATCTCGCTCAGCCCCTCCAATCCCCAAGATCTCGCTGAGCAGCCCCAATTCCCCAAGATCTCGCTGAACAGCTCCAATTCTCCAAGATCTCGCTCAGTCCCTCCAATCCCCAAGATCTCGCTCAGCCCCTCCAATCCCCAAGATCTCGCTCAGCCCCTCCAATCCCCAAGATCTCGCTGAGCCCCTCCAATCCCCAAGATCTCGCTCAGCCCCTCCAATCCCCAAGATCTCGCTGAGCAGCCCCAATTCCCCAAGATCTCGCTGAACAGCTCCAATTCTCCAAGATCTCGCTCAGTCCCTCCAATCCCCAAGATCTCGCTCAGTCCCTCCAATCCCCAAGATCTCGCTCAGCCCCTTCAATCCCCAAGATCTCGCTCAGCCCCTTCAATCCCCAAGATCTCGCTGAGCAGCCCCAATTCCCCAGAATCTCGCTCAGTCCCTCCAATCCCCAAGATCCCGCTCAGCCCCTTCAATCCCTAAGATCTTGCTTAGTCCCTCCAATCCCCAAGATCTCGCTCAGCCCCTTCAATCCCCAAGATCTCGCTCATTCCCTCCAATCCCCAAGATCTCTCTCAGCCCCTCCAATCCCCAAGATCTCGCTCAGTCCCTCCAATTTCAGCTTCTTGAGGATCACTCATTTTAATTGCTCTGTCATTGGCAGCCAATCCTTCTGCTGCCTGAGTCCTAATCTCAGGCATTCCCTCAGTAAACTCCTCCACCTCCCTCCCTCTGTCCTTGCTTAACTCCTCCACCTCCCTCCCTCTCTGTCCTTGCTTAACTCCTCCATCTCCCTCCCTCTCTATCCTTGCTTAACTCCTCCATCTCCCACCCTCTCTTTCCTTGCTGAACTAACTCCTCCACCTCCCTCCCTCTCTGTCCTTGCTTAACTCCTCCACCTCCCTCCCTCTCTGTCCTCGCTGAACTAACTCCTCCATCTCCCTCCCTCTCTGTCCTTGCTTAACTCCTCCACCTCCCTCCCTCTCTGTCCTCGCTGAACTAACTCCTCCATCTCCCTCCCTCTCTGTCCTTGCTTATCTCCTCCACCTCCCTCCCTCTGTCCTTGCTTAACTCCTCCACCTCCCTCCCCCTGTCCTTGCTTAACTTCTCCATCTCCCTCCCTCTCTATCCTTGCTTAACTCCTCCATCTCCCGCCCTCTCTGTCCTTGCTGAACTAACTCCTCCACCTCCCTCCCTCTCTGTCCTTCATTAACTCCTCCATCTCCCTCCCTCTGGTGGGTCAGTAAATTTGCAGATGATACGAAGATTGGTGGAGTTGTGGATAGTGAGGAGGGCTGTTGTCGGCTTCAAAGAGACATAGATAGAATGCAGAGCTGGGCTGAGAAGTGGCAGATGGAGTTTAACCCTGACAAGTGTGAGGTTGTCCATTTTGGAAGGACAAATCTGAATGCGGAATACAGGGTTAATGGTAGGGTTCTTGGCAATGTGGAGGAGCAGAGAGATCTTGGGGTCTATGTTCATTGTTCTTTGAAAGTTGCCACTCAAGTGGATAGAGCTGTGAAGAAGGCCTATGGTGTGCTAGCGTTCATTAGCAGAGGGATTGAATTTAAGAGCCGTGAGATGATGATGCAGCTGTACAAAACCTTGGTCAGGCCACATTTGGAGTACTGTGTGCAGTTCTGGTCACCTCATTTTAGGAAGGATGTGGAAGCTTTGGAAAAGGTGCAAAGGAGATTTACCAGGATGTTGCCTGGAATGGAGAGTAGGTCATACGAGGAAAGATTGAGGGTGCTAGGCCTTTTCTCATTAGAACGGAGAAGGATGAGGGGCGACTTGATAGAGGTTTATAAGATGATCAGGGGAATAGATAGAGTAGACAGTCAGAGACTTTTTCCCCGGGTGGAACACACCATTACAAGGGGACATAAATTTAAGATAAATGGTGGAAGATATAGAGGGGATGTCAGAGGTAGGTTCTTTACCCAGAGAGTAGTGGGGGCATGGAATGCACTGCCTGTGGTAGTAGTTGAGTCGGAAAATTTATGGACCTTCAAGCGGCTATTGGATAGGTACTTGGATTAGGGTAGAATAAGGGAGTGTAGGTTAACTTCTTAAGGGCAGCACGGTAGCATTGTGGATAGCACAATTGCTTCACAGCTCCAGGGTCCCAAGTTCGATTTCGACTTGGGTCACTGTCTGTGTGGAGTCTGCACATCCTCCCCGTGACTGCGTGGGTTTCCTCCGGGTACTCCGGTTTCCTCCCACAGTCCAAAGATGTGCAGGTTGGGTGGATTGGCCATGACAAATTGTCCAAAATTCTATGATTAACCTAGGACAAAAGTTCGGCGCAACATCGTGGGCCGAAGGGCCTGTTCTGTGCTGTATTTCTCTATCTCTCTCTGTCCTTGCTTAACTCCTCCACCTCCCTCCCTCTCTGTTCTCCCTTAACCAAACCTTTTGCCAGATGTCCAAATATCTCCTTATTTGGCTTAGTGTCAATATTGTGAGCGGGATTCTCCAGTCTGCCAGCTGTGTTTTCCCAGACGGCTCAGCCTCACTGGCAATGGGATTCCCCATTGTGGCGACCCAACGCTGCCCGGAATCCCGTGGGTGTGGGTGCGCTGCCGGCGTAACGGAGAATCCCGTTGACGGAGAATCCCGCTGAGTGTCTTTTGTGTTCTGTGAAGTAACTTTGCGCCTTTTAATACGTTAAAGATGTGATGAAAACAAGTAATTGTGATTTATGTAATGTTTCACTGGCCAATGATTTTAAAAAGCACTTGCCTCATAAACCTCTTCGTCCAGAATCCGGGTACCGAACACCACAATGCCATTGGTATCCACCACAGGATTGTTACTTCGTGGAAGAGCTTTGGAAATTTTCTTTTTGCAATCGACAATCATTGTCACATTCTTCTTCTGAACACTAATGGCCACACGGTGCCACCTGTAAAACACAACATCCAAAAACCTTGTTATGGTGGAATCACTACATTCACACAGACTAGGTTAAGAAAGGTACACGCATACTTGATAAATCTCTGCACAACTCCTCACACAAAGATGTCACAGTCTCGGGTCCTGGGGAGATTTACCAGGGATGTGAGGGATATCCATTACAAGGAGATGTTGGGAAAGTTTAGGTTGATCTTCATGTGCTAATTCTAGTTAACTTTATGGTGAGTTTCTGATTGGAAAAACGAGATTCCCATAAGTATGTGTGTGAATAAGGTGATGAATGCAGGAATTTCAGAGATGGTGGGGGGGAATCTCCGGCCCCCCACGCCAAAATAGCATTCGGCAATCGGCCAGAGAAACCCCATTGGCACCGATATTGGGGGCGGCGCCGCTTATGCGACGCTCCGCTCCCTCAAAATGACGTGTGCATGAGCGGCCACGGACCTGTCCATTCTGCGTCTGTATCCCCACGGGGCAGTACATCGGTGTGGGGGCAACACTGACGTTTTGGTGGTAGGACCAGATGCCTCCTCCAGACATAGCCATAAAATCAGAGATTCCAGCCCTTAGTTACTGAAACGGAGAATCCGGCCCATTGTGTTTGCTAAGATGATGTAGTTGATGGGAGGGACCAGCAGCTGAAACAGTCAGATATGCAGGTTCAAATCAATTCAAGATTTGTCTGTGAACAGAACAGCACTTTCTGAAATATCCGACAGGTTAAACAGTAGTTGAAACAGGAAAGAATTTACAAGCTGCTTCCAGAAGGATCTGAAATGAAATGAAAATTGCTTATTGTCACGAGTAGCCTTCAAATGAAGTTACTGTGAAAAGCCCCTAGTCGCCACATTCCGGCGCCTGTTCGGGGAGGCTGTTACGGGAATCGAACCGTGCTGTTGGCCTGCCTTAGTCTGAGCTCTCTTTCAAAGCACTTTATCCAAGACATCTCCTTATTGCAAGTATTCCTGGGTGGTTAAATGTATTTTTAAGGTGGATTTTGATCTGAGGTCGTTTTTTCTTGAATGGGGAAAAAAAATAGCAGTTAGGAGTTAGCGTATCTGATTGTCACTGTTAAGCATTATGATGATTCTTCTTGACGACTAGTAATCCAGGGGATACAGCAGTGTAGAGGTTATATTACTGGATTAGTAATCCAGGGTGATACAGCAGTGTAGCGGTTATATTACTGGATTAGCAATCCAGGGGATACAGGAGTGTAGAGGTTATATTACTGGATTAGTAATCCAGGGGGATACAGGAGTGTAGCGGTTATATTACTGGATTAGTAATCCAGGGGGATACAGCAGTGTAGCGGTTATATTACTGGATTAGTAATCCAGGGAGATACAGCAGTGTAGAGGTTATATTACTGGATTAGTAATCCAGAGGGATACAGCAGTGTAGAGGTTATATTACTGGATTAGTAATCCAGAGGGATACAGGAGTGTAGCGGTTATATTACTGGATTAGTAATCCAGGGGGATACAGCAGTGTAGAGGTTATATTACTGGATTAGTAATCCAGAGGGATACAGCAGTGTAGAGGTTATATTACTGGATTAGTAATCCAGGCTGATACAGGAGTGTAGAGGTTATATTACTGGATTAGTAATCCAGGGGGATACAGCAGTGTAGAGGTTATATTACTGGATTAGTAATCCAGGCTGATACAGGAGTGTAGAGGTTATATTACTGGATTAGTAATCCAGGCTGATACAGGAGTGTAGAGGTTATATTACTGGATTAGTAATCCAGGGGGATACAGCAGTGTAGAGGTTATATTACTGGATTAGTAATCCAGGGGATACAGCAGTGTAGCGGTTATATTACTGGATTAGTAATCCAGAGGGATACAGGAGTGTAGAGGTTATATTACTGGATTAGTAATCCAGAGGGATACAGCAGTGTAGAGGTTATATTACTGGATTAGTAATCCAGGGGATACAGCAGTGTAGAGGTTATATTACTGGATTAGTAATCCAGGGGGATACAGCAGTGTAGAGGTTATATTACTGGATTAGTAATCCAGAGGGATACAGCAGTGTAGAGGTTATATTACTGGATTAGTAATCCAGGGGGATACAGCAGTGTAGCGGTTATATTACTGGATCAGTAATCCAGGCTGATACAGGAGTGTAGAGGTTATATTACTGGATTAGTAATCCAGGGGGATACAGCAGTGTAGCGGTTATATTACTGGATTAGTAATCCAGGGGGATACAGGAGTGTAGCGGTTATATTACTGGATTAGTAATCCAGGGGGATACAGCAGTGTAGAGGTTATATTACTGGATTAGTAATCCAGGGGGATACAGCAGTGTAGCGGTTATATTACTGGATTAGTAATCCAGGGGGATACAGGAGTGTAGCGGTTATATTACTGGATTAGTAATCCAGAGGGATACAGCAGTGTAGAGGTTATATTACTGGATTAGTAATCCAGGGGGATATAGCAGTGTAGCGGTTATATTACTGGATTAGTAACAATCCCAGCTTCTCCAGTCTCTCCACATTAACTGAAATCCCACATCTCTGTTCCCATTCCAGGAATTCTCATCCGCACCCTCTCCAAAACAGCACGTGAACATTAAAGATTGGATTAAACGTGAGGTTTGTCGATGTCCGCTCCTTTCTCACTCACTTATTGTCAGCCAGGTTAGTTGTTGTGAATATGGGATAATCCTCAGGTGCTGGGCGACCATTCTGATCCTCGTACAAGAAAACGGGAGACCTTCCAACCTCCACTCCGATCTGCTGCACTCCTTGTTCATTGTAAATGGAAAGCAGGAAAGCCTGTGTGCTTCTCTTTGGTTTTAATGTAATTAAAATGGAGAAATCCCGTGGGAACTGTCCACCTGTGGCCAGAGGGAAAGAGCCAGTGAAAGACCTCCATTTATAAATCACCTTCCAGAAACTCAACACATCCCAAAACAGTTCAGATCAAGTAACAGATTCATTGAAGTGTGATCGGTAATGTACGGAATGCAGCCGCCACTTTATGCAATTAAATGAAATGAAAATCGCTTATTGTCACGAGTAGGCTTCAATGAAGTTACTGTGAAAAGCCCCTAGTCGCCACATTCCAGCGCCTGTTCGGGGAGGCCGGTACGGGAATTGAACTGTGCTGCTGGCCTGCTTGGTCTGCTTTAAATGCCAGCTATTTAGCCCAGTATGCAGACCCAGCCCCTCAGTGCTCAGAGGAATCACACGGAGAGACAATCATTGGGTAAACTGCTTTAGTAAAGATGATGGAGGGATGAACACTGGTCACAGAACATTGGGGAGAAGCATAATTGTCCTCTTCCAAATACTGCCCATAAAGAGATGTGAAAGGCATTGATTTAACATCACATCTGGCCTGCCCCGGAGTGGTTGGCGCCCCGCCAGTTGGCGGGATATGGGCCTGGTGCCACGCCAACCGATGCCAAAGGGCCTCCGCCGGCCGGCGCAAGTCGGTGCATGCGCGGGAGCGTCAGCGCGTGCTGGCGTCATCACCGCACATGCGCGGGAGCGTCAGCGCGTGCTGGCGTCATCACCGCACATGCGCGGGAGGATTTGTCTCCACAGCGGCCGATGCGGAGGAATAGAGTGCCCCAACGGCACAGGCCTGCCCGCGGATCAGTGGGCCCTGACCGTGGGCCAGGCCACTGTGGGGGCACCACCCAGGGCAAGATCCCCCCCCCCACCCCCCCCCGAGGAACCCCGGAGCCCGCATGCGCCACCAGGTCCCGCTGGTAAAGGACCTACTCTGATTTACGCCGGCGGGACCGGCTACAGACGGGCGGGAATTCGGCCCATCGCGGGCCGGAGTATTCGGGCGGCCCCGGCGCCCATTGAGTCGCGCCGGACCCTGCCAATCTCTGAGGCAGGCGGGAGAATTGGGAGGACGGCGGGATTCACGCCGACCCCCGGCGATTCTCCCACCCGGTAGGGGGGGGGTGTCGGAGAATCCCACCCCATCTAGCTGATTGCAGCTGGTGATCTCTCAGGATTACGTCTGTTCTCCTGTGCCAGGACAGTAATTATAATATTTTCGTGAGATTGTGTATCTCTGGCTGTGGCTGTGTCCCCAACAGCTTGTGGGCCATTCGCCAGTGTCCCCACCCCCACCCCCCCTCCACAACCCCTATGATTGTACCCCAGTGTATCACCGCCTGCCACCTCCCCTTCCATGTCAGGGTCTCTGTTTGCACATCGCCCCGCACCATAATTCCACCTCCATCACTCCCTCACCTCCTCTCCAGTGATGCTCACTCTGTCTGTCTGCTGTGACATACCTGGATATAATTGCTTGGTTGGAGCACTGATCTGAGCTCGCTGGGTCACTCTGTACGCAACATCCGCCCCCTGCGTGTTCCTTCTGTTCTTGCAATATCCAGGTGTCTTAACAATTCCCTCTGGAAAATTGTGAAATTCTAATGCTCGAAGAACATCAACAGGTTCAGCTGTGAATGGAGGAGGAGGAGAGAGGGTTATTAATCAAACAGCAGTCAGATGGTAAAAGAGCTAAAAAGACTTTAATATCCAGAGCATCCAAAAAACTTCAGAGCCAATGAAATACTTTGGAAGTAATCATGTTTGTAATGTAGGAAACACAGCAACCAGCTTTCGAACAGTGCGATTCCTCTAACTGCAATGTGACCATGCCCACAGAAACTGTCCTTGCGATGTTGACTGAGGGATCATTATAAGGCCCATTGGTAAGTTCCTCTTTGAAGGTGTGTTTTTCCACTCACCAGCAGACTTACTCAGAGAGTGCAATGGATCAGGAAACTGTCATTTTTCAGATGTAGAGAGGATTACACTGGTGGATATATGGAACACCTGCTCTTTCGTGCTCCAGACTTGCAAACACAGAATAGTTTCTTAATTTTCAGTCAGATGTGCGGGTTAGGTGGATTGGCCATGGTAAATTGCCCGTAGTGTCCTAATAAAAGTAAGGTTGTTGGGTTACGAGTATAGGGTGGATACGTGGGTTTGAGTAGGGTGATCATGGCTCGGCACAACATTGAGGGCCGAAGGGCCTGTTCTGTGCTGTACTGTTCTATGTTCTATGTTCTATGTCTTACAACACCAGGTTAAAATCCAACAGGTTTCTTTGAATTCATGAAGGAGTTACGTTCTGAAAGCCATTGATTCCAAAAAAACTTCATAGAAGGAGGCTATTCGGCCCATCGAGTCTGCACCGGCCTTTGGAAAGGGCTCCCTACTCAAGCCCGCACCTCCACCCTGTCCCTGTAACCCAGTAACCCCACCTATCCTTTTTTGGTCACTAAGGGCAATTTAGCATGGCCAATCCCCCTAACCTGCACATTTTTGGACTGTGGGAGGAAACCGGAGCACCCGGAGGAAACCCACGCAGACACGGGGAGAACGTGCAGACTCCGCACAGACAGTGACCCAAGCCAGGAATCGAACCTGGGACCCTGGAGCTGTGAAGCATCTGTGATAACCACTGTGCTACCGTGCTGCCCTTGGAGCAGAGAAGGTTCAGAGGAGATTGAATCGAGGTGTTCAGAATCAGGAAGAGTTCAGAGTAAATAGGGAGCAACTATATTAGAAACAGATTCATAGTAACTTTCAACAAGAGATTGAATAAATACTTAAAAAGGAAAAAGGAACTGAATGGTGACTTTCTGTGACCCAGTGGCAGAAATGCAGCACATGCTCAGATGGAATAGTCTGAGAAAGGACACACTGTGTGTTCACACTGCATCTTGAACACAGTAACACTCTCTGCAATTCAAAGACCAACAATTAAACAAACTGAGAACAGAAGGAGTTATTATGTTGTGTAACCAAAAGGTTGGTCAAAGGGGTAGTGTGTGATTTCACGGAAAGGTTCCGAAGTGTGGGAGTGAGTGAGAACTCCCGACACACCACCCGGCAAAGCCGTCACCGATATCAAATCTTCATTGGTCCACTTAACGAGGCCCCACATGCTTCATATCACAAATGATGGTCCCGCCGGCTGATAGGCTGAGCCGGCGCCCACCAGCTCTAAGCTAACCCATCGCCCTGAGCAAACCCCACCCAGCTCACAGCGGTGTCAGCGCGCAGACCAGCCCCACAGCTCGGGCATACCGATCTAACCAGAATGTTGGATGGGGTCAGGTCCAGATGGGACGCTCGGAGAGTCAGCCACAGGGCTGTCAGTACCACCTGGGAGGAAGTGGCAGCGATTATCAGCTCGGGGAACATCACCATGGCGACCGGCAGCCGGTGCCGTGAGATCAACGACCTCTACCGGACCCTCCCCAATAACCGTGTGCCTGGCACCACCCCACCCAGAACCATACCGTACCCCAGCCCGATGCTGAGCCTCTGGAACAGGGTTACCAGGAGCTGATGGAGATGATAGGGAGCGGCCGAGAGATTCAGAGAAGAGATGTCAGCGACACTCCAGCAGATCTACAGCCGATTGGATGAGCCTCAGAGGCTATGGGTGCAGGAGATGGCTCCGGCAATTCTCACTTCATAGAATCATAGAATTTACAGTGCAGAAAAAGGCCATTTGGCCCATTGAGTTTGCACCGACCCTTGGAAAAAGAATGCACTTAATCACACGCCTCAACCTATCCCCATAACCCCATCTAACCTTTGGACACTAAGGGCAATTTATCACGGCCAATCCAAATAACCTGCACATCTTTGGACTGTGGGAGGAAACCGGAGCACCCGGAGGAAACCCACGCACACACGGGGAGGACGTGCAGACTCCGCACAGACAGTGACCTAAGCGGGGAATCGAATCTGGGACCCTGGAGCTGTGAAGCCACAGTGCTATCCACTGAGCTACCCCCTGAAAATTATCTGCAAGTCCCTCACAATACTCACCTTGAAGTACAATCACCAATTCTTCATTGTTATTCAGTTACTATAAAATCATAGAATTGTACTGCACAGAATGAGGCCATTCTGCCCATCATCCCTATGTTGGCTCTTTGAAAGAGTTTAGTCCCAGCCCCTTACCCACAGCCCTGTAATTCTTTATCCTTTTCCAATTATTTACCCAATGTCCCTTTTGAAAGTTATTATTGAATCAGCTTCCGCCGCCCTGTCAGACAGCACCTTCCAGATCACAACAGCTCGCTGGGTAAAAAACATTCTCCCCATCTCCCCCTCTGCTTCTTTTACCCATTCTCTTCAATCTGTGTCCCTCTGGTTCCCCTCCCTCCTGCCACTGAAACACTTTCTCCTCATTTACTCCATCAAAACTCTTGCTGATTATCTCAAATCCAAGAATTCCCTCCCTAACAGCACTGTGGGGGTACCTACACCACGTGGAACGGTTCAAGAAGGCAGCTCACCATCACCGTCTCGAGGGCAGTTAGAGATGGGCAACAGATAGTAAAAGTAGCCGAACATGTAAACCTATTCTGTGCTCACTTCTCACATAAAATTTCTACGACCAGTTTATCTTTTAATAGATTGAGATGATAACAGTGTTTAATACTTGGCAAAAAGCATTCCCAATCCCGCTGGTGTTTCTGGGAAATGCAGGAAAAATAGATTCATCCAGAAATAGGAGCGAAATTCAGTGAATTAACTTTAAATACCAGCATTTATTTTTTAATTACAGGATGACGATACCTCACCCTGCCAAATCAGCAATGGGCGTTTCCCCAGAGGTTTGGACACACGAACCTCTTGTCTGCAACTACCTCAACTCGGCAAATAACCTTTACCCCTTCTCCAAAGGTCACTGTGGCCCTGGATCGCCTTCTCTCAGCTGGTCTTTGGGAAGGGTTTTAATATTCAACAGGAGGTGTGGCTGTCACTGGTTACCCCAGAAACTACAGCCCAGCCCGAATTGCTCTTGTGAGGGTGGTGTGGGTCTGCAGAGGAACATGCAGGTCTGCCCGTCCATCTGCTGATCTTGTCCCTCTAGGTGGTAGAGGTCACGGGTTAGGAAGCTGCTGTAACAGAGCCTTGGTCAGTTGCTGAGGTGCATGGTGTATGGAGGACAAACGGCTGCCACTGTGCGTCGGTGGTGGAGGGAGTGGATGTTTGTGGAAGGGGAGCAATCAAGCGGGGCTGCTTTATCCTGGATGGTGTTGAGCTTCTTGAGTGTTGTTGGAGCTGCACTCATCCAGGCAAGTGGAGAATATTCCATCACACTCCTGACTTGTGCCTTGGAGATGGTGGACAGGGTTTGGGGAGAGCTCAATGAGGTGTAACGACCATCAGGAATCCTCGAAGATGCCTCTTGCAGGATTCACTGACTGCCCCATCCCGATTCTGGCTGCATGCGGCCGGTAAATTGCATCCTTAGTCTGTCCATCCCCTGTTAGAATTTTATACATTTCAATAATGGGCGGGTTTCTCCATTTCGTCGGCTGGTCAACAGGGTTTCCCATTGTGGGGTAGCCCCACACCATTGGGAAACCCCCGGGCTGCGGCAACACGGAGCTTCCGGCTGGCGGAGAATCTAACCCCTCTTCTCCCACCAAAAGAGAAAATGATGGAAAATCACAGCAGGTCTGGCAGCATCTGTAGGGAGAGAGAAGAGCTAATGTTTCAATTCCAGAGTCCTTTGTCAAAGCAGCTTTTCCAAAGGGTCATCAGACTCGAACCATCCGCTCTTCTCTCTCCCGACAGATACTGCCGGACCTGCTGAGATTTTCCAGCATTTATTTTTGGTTTCAGATTCCAGCATCCGCAGTAATTTGCTTTTATCCACATCACTTCTCACATTTGGAAACTCGAGTGAATACATTCAAACCAATCTTTCCTCAGTAAGCAGACCCACCAACCCCAATAGCAGTCTAGAGAAACTCCGCTGCACCCCCCTCGACAGAAACTATGTCCTTTCTCAGGGAGGGAGACCGACCTACACAAAATACTCCAGGTATGGTCTCACCAAATCCTCTTGCAATGAAGGACAACATACCACTGCCCTGTCAGAGGGTCAGTACTGAGGGAGTGCTGCACTGTCAGAGGGTCAGTACTGAGGGAGTGCCGCACTGTCAGAGGGTCAGTACTGAGGGAGTGCCGCACTGTCAGAGGGTCAGTACTGAGGGAGTGCTGCACTGTCAGAGGGTCAGTACTGAGGGAGCGCCGCACTGTCAGAGGGTCAGTACTGAGGGAGTGCTGCACTGTCAGAGGGTCAGTACTGAGGGAGTGCTGCACTGTCAGAGGGTCAGTACTGAGGGAGTGCTGCACTGTCAGAGGATCAGTACTGAGGGAGTGCTGCACTGTCAGAGGGTCAGTACTGAGGGAGTGCCGCATTGTCAAAGGGTCAGTACTGAGGGAGTGCCGCACTGTCAGAGGGTCAGTACTGAGGGAATGCTGCACTGTCAGAGGGTCAGTACTGAGGGAGTGCTGCACTGTCAGAGGGTCAGTACTGAGGGAGGGCCGCACTGTCAGAGGGTCAGTACTGAGGGAGTGCCGCACTGTCAGAGGGTCAGTGCTGAGGGAGCGCTGCACTGTCAGAGGGTCAGTACTGAGGGAGTGCTGCACTGTCAGAGGGTCAGTACTGAGGGAGTGCTGCACTGTCAGAGGGTCAGTACTGAGGGAGTGCCGCACTGTCAGAGGGTCAGTACTGAGGGAGAGCCGCACTGTCAGAGGGTCAGTACTGAGGGAGTGCCGCACTGTCAGAGGGTCAGTACTGAGGGAGTGCCGCACTGTCAGAGGGTCAGTACTGAGGGAGGACCGCACTGTCAGAGGGTCAGTACTGAGGGAGTGCTGCACTGTCAGAGGGTCAGTACTGAGGGAGTGCTGCACTGTCAGAGGGTCAGCACTGAGGGAATGCTGCACTGTCAGAGGGTCAGTACTGAAGGAGTGCTGCACTGTCAGAGGGTCAGTACTGAGGGAGTGCTGCACTGTCAGAGGGTCAGTACTGAGGGAGTGCTGCACTGTCAGAGGGTCAGTACTGAGGGAGTGCCGCACTGTCAAAGGGTCAGTACTGAGGGAGTGCCGCACTGTCAGAGGGTCAGTACTGAGGGAGTGCTGCACTGTCAGAGGGTCAGTACTGAGGGAGTGCCGCACTGTCAGAGGGTCAGTACTGAGGGAGTGCTGCATTGTCAGAAGGTCAGTACTGAGGGAGTGCTGCACTGTCAGAGGGTCAGTACTGAGGGAGTGCCGCACTGTCAGAGGGTCAGTACTGAGGGAGTACTGCACTGTCAAAGGGTCAGTACTGAGGGAGTGCTGCACTGTCAAAGGGTCAGTACTGAGGGAGTGCCGCACTGTCAGAGGGTCAGTACTGAGGGAGTGCTGCACTGTCAAAGGGTCAGTACTGAGGGAGTGCCGCACTGTCAGAGGGTCAATACTGAGGGAGGGCCGCACTGTCAGAGGGTCAGTACTGAGGGAGTGCCGCACTGTCAGAGGGTCAGTACTGAGGGAGTGCTGCACTGTCAGAGGGTCAGTACTGAGGGAGTGCCGCACTGTCAGAGGGTCAGTGCTGAGGGAGCGCTGCACTGTCAGAGGGTCAGTACTGAGGGAGCGCTGCACTGTCAGAGGGTCAGTACTGAGGGAGTGCTGCACTGTCAGAGGGTCAGTCCTGAGGGAGTGCTGCACTGTCAGAGGGTCAGTGCTGATGGAGTGCCGCACTGTCAGAGGGTCAGTACTGAGGGAGTGCCGCACTGTCAGAGGGTCAGTACTGAGGGAGTGCTGCACTGTCAGAGGGTCAGTACTGAGGGAGTGCCGCACTGTCAGAGGGTCAGTACTGATGGAGTGCCGCACTGTCAGAGGGTCAGTACTGAGGGAGTGCTGCACTGTCAGAGGGTCAGTACTGAGGGAGTGCCGCACTGTCAGAGGGCCAGTACTGAGGGAGTGCTGCACTGTCAGAGGGCCAGTACTGAGGGAGTGCTGCACTGTCAGAGGGCCAGTACTGAGGGAGTGCCGCATTGTCAGAGGGTCAGTCCTGAGGGAGTGCTGGACTGTTCACCCTATCTCTGTAACCCAGTAACCCCACCTAACGTTTTGGACACTAAGGGGCAATTTAGTATGATCAATCCACCTAACCCACACGTCTTTGACGTGTGGGAGGAAACTGAAGCATCCAGAGGAAACCCACGCAGACACGGGGAGAACGTGCAAACTCCACACAGACAGTGACCCGAGGCCAGAATTGAACCTGGGACCCTGCCGCTGTGAGGCAACAGTGCAGACCACCCAGGCGAGGGAATAGTTTAAATAACCTTAACCGGGTCAAGTATCGAACCCACAATGCTGGCCGTGCTCTGCATCATGGAGCAGCTCTGCCAACTCAGCAAAACTGGCTGAATGGCCAGAGTATGAAGAAGTGGTCGGGACGTTTGTTATTCGTCCATGGGATGTGGGTGTCCCTGGCTGGACCAGCATTTATTGCCCGTCCCTAAGGGCATTTTTAAGAGTTCACCACATTGCCGTGGGTCTGGAGTCACATGTAGGCCAGACCGGGTAAGGACGGCAGATTTCCTTCCCTAAAGGACATTAGTGAACCAGGTGGGTTTTTACAACAATTGACAATGGTTTCATGGTCACCATTAGACTTTTAATTCCATATGTTTATTGAGTTTAAATTTCACCATCTGCAGTGGTGGGATTTGAACCCAGGTCCCCAGAGCGTTACCCTGGGCCTCTGGATTACTGGCCCAGCCACTATACCACTACGCCACTGGCTTCATTATATAAAGTTCTGGTCAGACCCCATTATTTCACACAATGCGAGTGTCACTGGCAGGGCCAGTATCATTGCCAATCCCTAATTGCCTTTGAGAAGGGTGTGTAGGTACACCCACTGTGCTGTTAGGAAGGGAGTTCCAGGCTGTTGCCCCAGCGACAGTGAAGGACTGGCCGATATATTTCCCAGTCAGGGCGGTGAGTGACTTAGAGGAGAACCTCTCCCCCAGACATTCAATGGTATTACCATCGCTGAATCCCCCACTTACCAAGTTTATGAGGATTACCATTGGCCAGGACCTGAACTGGAAAAGCCATATTAATATTCTGACTGGTAGGTCAGAGGCTGGGAATTTAGTGGCAAATAATTCACCTCCTGACCCCCCCCCCCCCCCCCCCAGCCTGTCACCATCGACAAGGCCCAAGTCAGGAGTGTGATGGAATACTCTCCACTTGCCTGGATGAGCGCAGCTCCAACAACACTCAAGAAGCTCAACACCATCCACCACCCGCTTGATTGTTCCCCTTTCCACAAACATCCAAACCCTCCAACACTGGCGCACAGTGACAGCCGTGTGTACCATGTACAGGATGCGCTGCAGGAACTCACCAAGTTTCCTCAGACAGAACCTTCCAAACCCACGACCACCAACATCTGGAGGGACAAGAGCAGCAAATACCTGGGAACCCCACCACCTTAATTTTAATAATCTTTATTGTCACAAGTAGGCTGACATTAACACTACAATGAAGTTACTGTGAAAAGCCCCTAGTCACCACATTCCGGCGCCTGTTCGGGTCAACAGAGGGAGAATTCAGAATGTCCAATTCTTTCAGGAAATCCACGCAGACACGGGGAGAACGTGCAGACTCCGCACAGACAGTGACCCAACTTGGGAATCAAACCTGAGACCCTGATGCTGTGAAGCAACAGTGCTAACCACTGTGCTATCGTGTTGCCCTATGGGGCGGGATTCTCCCCTGCCTGGCGGGGCGGGCTGTCCCGGCACTGAGGAGTGGCGTGAACCACTCCGGCATCCGGCTGTCCGGAGGGTGCGGAATCCTCGGCAACTTCAGGGGCGAGGCCGGCGCCGGTGGGGTTAGCACTGTGCCAACCGGCACGGAAGGGGCTTGGCGCTGTGCCAACCGGCACGGAAGGGGCTTGGCGCCGTGCCAACCGGCACGGAAGGGGCTTGGCGCCATGCCAACCGGCACGGAAGGGGCTTGGCGCTGTGCCAACCGGCACGGAATGGGCTTGGCGCTGTGCCAACCGGCACGGAAGGGGCTTGGCGCCATGCCAACCGGCACGGAAGGGGCTTGGCGCTGTGCCAACCGGCACGGAAGGGGCTTGGCGCCATGCCAACCAGCACGGAAGGGGCTTGGCGCCATGCCAACCGGCAGCGAAGGGTCTATACCGGCTGGCGCAAGTTGGCGCATGCGCAGGGGGGTTCGTCTCTGCACCGGCCATGGCGGAGATCCACGGCAGCCGGTGCAGAGGGAAAGAGTTCCCCCAGGGTGGGCCCCGATCGCGGGCCAGGCCACCATGGGGGCCCCCCACCCCCCGGGGCCAAATCCCTCCCCCCAACCCCCCCCCTCCCGAGTACCCCGGAGGCCGCCGCAAGAGCCAGGTCCCGCCGGTAAGTACCAGGTGTAATGTCTGCCGGCGGGACCTGCCTAAAACGGGCGGCCGCTCGGCCCATCGCGAGCTGGAGAATCGCTGGGGGGGGGGGGGGCTGCTGCCAGCGGCCGCCTTCGATGCGGCGCGATTCCTGCCCCCACCAAAACTCCGGTGCCAGAATTCTCTGCCACCCGGGAATTGGCGGGGGCGGGAATCGCGCCGCGCCGATCGGCGAGCCCCCTGCGGCGATTCTCCAGCTCGCGATGGGCGGAAATCCCGCCGCTGAGAGGCCAATCCCGCCGACAGTTTCAACCACCTCAGGTGGCGGCGGGATTGGCGGCACGAGCGGTCCCCCGGGGTCCTGGGGGGGGCGCGGGTCGATTGGACCCTGGGGGGTGCCCCCACGATGGCCAAGCCCACGATCGGGGCCCACCGATTGGCGGGCGGGCCAGTGCCGTGGGGGCACTCTTTTTCTTCCACCGCCGCCACGGCCTCCACCATGGCGGAGGCAGAAGAGACCCCCCCTACGGTGCGGCCGCTGATGCACCGGCGCATGCACGAATCAGCCGGCCGGCGTCAAAGGCCGTTGGCGCCGGTTTTGGTGCCAGTCGGCATGGTGCCAACCACTCCGGCGCGGGCCTAACCCCCAAAGGTGCGGAGAATTCAGCACCTTTGGGGAGGCACGACGCCGGAGTGGCGCCACTCCGCTACGCCGGGACCCCCCGCCCCGACGGGTAGGGGAGAATCCCAGCCCCTGTATCTCCTGCCCAATGGAAGAAGTTGGAAAAGTGAGTAAGCCGGGTGGGAGGGGTCTTTGATTATGCTGCCCGCTTTCCCCGGCAGCGGGAGGTGTAGATGGAGTCAATGGATGGGAGGCAGGTTCGTGTGATGGACTGGGCGGTATTCACGACTCTCTGGAGTTCCTTGCGGTCCTGGGCCGAGCAGTTGCCATACCAGGCTGTGATGCAGCCCGATAGGATGCTCTCTATGGTGCATCTGTAAAAATTGGTAAGGGTTAATGTGGACATGCCGAATTTCCTTAGTTTCCTGAGGAAGTATAGGCGCTGTTGTGCTTTCTTGGTGATAGCGTCGACGTGAGTGGACCAGGACAGATTTTTGGTGATGTGCACCCCAAGGAATTTGAAACTGCTAACCATCTCTACCTCAGCCCCGTTGATGCTGACAGGGATGTGTATAATACTTTGCTTCCTGAAGTCGATGACCAGCTCTTTAGTTTTGCTGTCATTGAGGGAGAGATTGTTGTTGTTACACCACTCCGCTAGGTTCTCTATCTCCCTCCTGTATTCGGACTCGTCGTTATTCGAGATCCGGCCCACTATGGTCGTATCGTCAGCAAACTTGTAGATGGAGTTGGAACCAAGTTTTGCCATGCAGTCGTGTGTGTACAGGGAGTAGAGTAGGGGGCTAAGTACGCAGCCTTGCGGGGCACCGGTATTGAGGACTATTGGAGGAGGTGCTGTTATTTATTCTGACTGATTGTGGTCTGTGGGCCAGAAAGTCGAGGATCCAGTTGCAAAGTGGGGAGCCAAGTCCTAGGTTTGATTGTGAACAGGATTCGGGAATTGAACATCCTCCTGTTCCAGTGATCCAGTCTGTATACTGCAGGGAAGTATCACACACATGACGAGTTCTATATCCAGGTGGACATTCACAGAAGGAAGGTTTTGATGGAACTACCCACTGACTGGACTCTCACCACCATGTACTCACCACCATGTACTCACCACCATGTACTCACCACCATGTACTCACCACCATGTACTCACCACCATGTACTCACCACCATGTACTCACCACCATGTACTCACCACCATGTACTCACCACCATGTACTCACCACCATGTACTCACCACCATGTACTCACCACCATGTACTCACCACCATGTACTCACCACCATGTACTCACCACCATGTACTTATACAGTCTGCAGCCAAAACTGAACGTTGTAATTATCCAAATACCTTCCCAACAATAATCCCACACTCTAATCTGACACAAAGGTCTAATCAACCCAAACAAACAGTTAATTGCTCTTTACGTTTTCTCAATTATTTATAGTTTAAGTGTTTCATCACTGTCCCAGACCATCCAAAATTTCAAGTTGGGTTTGAGTCAAACACGGTTTTTATCTTCAGACAGGACAGATGTTTCAGGAAGAGGGACTTGTAACGGTTGCGAATTGCAATTAAATTCTAACTTCTCATCGTTGTCTCCGGGAATAAATGGAATTTAAACCAGATTCAAATCTACATTTTTCTTCAATAACAGAAGTTTCTGACACACAGACCCCTCTACAAAGGGGAAATGTTCCTTCCTATCGACCATGTCTCTGCCCCTCATAACTTTATACACCTCAATCAGGTCCCTCCTTCAGCCTTCTCTGCTGGAGGGAAACTACCCCAGCCTAACCAGCCTTTCTACATAGCGGAAACGATGCAGGCGACACCTCGCTGAATCTGCTCTGCACCTATTCCTCTTCGCTATTTACCACACCACCTGCCATCTGCAAACTTACTGATCATTCTTTCTACTTTCACATGTAGATTATTCATTCACACTCCAAATAACAGCCTCGCTCCCTCTTGTACTATCTACTCTATCCAGGCCCCTTATCATTTTATTTTCCTCAATGAAATCTCTCCTCAATCTCAAAGCTGTCCGCCCTCTCCAATCCTTCCTCGGAGCTGAAAGTCTCCGTTCCCACCACCATCCTGGTAAATCTGCTCTGCCCCCTCTCTGGTTTATAGAACATAGAACATAGAACGATACAGCGCAGTACAGGCCCTTCGGCCCACGATGTTGCACCGACATGGGAAGTCAAAAACTAAAGGCCATCTAACCTACACTATGCCCTTATCATCCATATGCTTCTCCAATAAACTTTTAAATGCCCTCAATGTTGGCGAGTTCACTACTGTTGCAGGTAGGGCATTCCACGGCCTCACCACTCTTTGCGTAAAAAACCCACCTCTGACCTCTGTCCTATATCTATTACCCCTCAATTTAAGGCTATGTCCCCTCGTGCTAGCCACCTCCATCCGCGGGAGAAGGCTCTCGCTGTCCACCCTATCTAACCCTCTGATTATTTTGTATGCCTCTATTAAGTCACCTCTTAACCTTCTTCTCTCTAACGAAAACAACCTCAAGTCCATCAGCCTTTCCTCATAAGATTTTCCCTCCATACCAGGCAACATCCTGGTAAATCTCCTCTGCACCCGTTCCAAAGCTTCCACGTCCTTCCTATAATGAGGCGACCAGAACTGTACACAATACTCCAAATGCGGCCGTACCAGAGTTTTGTACAACTGCAACATGACCTCATTGATCACATCCTGCCTGTAATTCAGCGACCAGAACTGTGTTCAGTATTCGAGCTGTGTTTATAAAACTGGAGTTTTATCCAGTTGGAGTGGAACTTCCCTGTTCTTATATCCATTAGGGCAGCACGGTAGCATTGTGGTTAGCACAATTGCTTCACCGCTCCAGGTTCCCAGGTTCGATTCCAGCTTGGGTCACTGTCTGTGCGGCATCTGCACATCCTCCCCATGTGTGCGTGGGTTTCCTCCGGGTGCTCCGGTTTCCTCCCACAGTCACAAAGATGTGCAGGTTAGGTGGATTGGCCATGCTAAATTGCCCTTAGTGTCCAAAATTGCCCTTAGTGTTGGGTGGGGTTACTGGGTTATGGGGATAGGGTGGAGGTGTTGACCTTGGGCAGGGTGCTCTTTCCAAGAGCCGGTGCGGACTCGATGGGCCAAATGGCCTCCTTCTGCACTGTAAATTCTATGATAATTACCTCGGTTAATAAAGGGAAATATTCTAAACACCTTCTTCAAAGCCCCTTATCTACCTGTCCTGCTCCCGTCAGAGGTGTGTTGACTCCAAGGTCCCTCTGTCCCTCTACATTTCTCAGTTTCCTGCAGTTTATTGTCTTTCCTTTGCCTTGTTTGTCCTCCCCAAATACATTTCTCTCAATTCTCCAGATGGAATTCCATTTGCCATTGTTCTGTCCACCTGACCAGACTGATGATATCTTGCTGCTGTTTACAGATTTCTTCCTCAGAATCAACCACACGGCCGATTTCTGAATCGCCTACAACCTTCAATCGCACTCTCAATCACATTTAAATCTAACTTGCTGATAAACACCACAAACATCAAGAGAGCCAGTACCAAGTCCAGCAAAACCCCTTTCTGTCGCAGAAAACCTTCTGTTCCACTGCCTATTGAAATAATTTCCACTCTATAATTCAGCATTTATCCAGG